>NW_023460097.1:0-42774 GCF_013731165.1 Rhagoletis pomonella
GGGTCGCTTCCACCTACCTTGCCTACAACCACATAAGAAAAATTTGTAATGAAGGACGTCAGTCTAGTTAGGCGGAGTCTACCCACCCTCTTCAACGTACTCGGTATGCTAAGCCATGGACGCTGTGTTGACTGCTCTGTCTAACGTCTGTTCAGTTCAATTTCAGTCATTTGGTCACCATACGCATGTCCCCTCGGTTGCACCAGTACAACACCTCACACCAAAAAATTTAACCTAGTTACTCATTTCAAGTTCTTTTAACGCCTATGAACACATAATTCCAACTTCATGCAAAAAAATACATTCTTTAATTTTTACTATATGGGCGATTCTCAAATAGTTCGAAATTTCGTATGACTCACCACATTTTATGCGGACACATAATTTTCGCTGGTTTATTAACTAAAACCAGGTTACATATGTTGTGCAGATTATGTAAATGCAAAAAAAAGGACCACCGTACATATTTTCTAGCCAAATACAGTGAAACCCGCTTAAGTATCGCCCCCATAAGTACCTAACCCGCTTAAGTAACCAACAGTTTTGTGCACCGTGAATTTTTGTATGTAATCTGAAGAAAATCCCTCTCTTAAGTAGCTCCCCGCTTATTTACCCAACCCGCCTAAGTTCCTAAATTTTTCGTAACCCATTTACCATTTTACTTATAGTTTTCCCCTTTTAAGTGCTCTTTTAAGATTCCTTAAAGTATTTACATATTCTGAAATTCAGTCAATCAACGGTAATTTTTAGCCAGTTGGAACTTGCACATTATTATACTAAAATTTAATGGGCAATAAAAATGAGAAAAAGTTTAAAATTCTGATGATTTTTTTTTAAGTTGTCTTCATAATCTTAAGCTTAAGTTTATATGGTATTTGTTAGGGAATTAACTGTATTTTAATCGCAAGATCTTAAAAATCTATATATATGAAACAAAGTCGTGTTAGTTACACCATTTATAACTCAAGAATGGCTGGACCGATTTTTATGATATTTGTTTTTTGAATTTGTCTTCCTTCCGAATGGCAGAATAGCTATTAAAACAACCGCTAGGAGGCGCTGGAGTCGAGTTATTAGTAAAACCCGTATTAATGGTCCGATTCGCCTCATATTTGAGATGTGTATTGACAATAGAAAAACAATACCACTGCAAAAAAAGAGCCGCCAGGTGGCGCTGGTGTCTCATATTCGATATATCTATTGACAATAGGTAAAGCAATACCATTGCAAAAAAAATAGCCTACAGGTGGCGTTGGAGTTGAGTTATTACTAAAAATCGTGTTTATGGTCCGATTATCCTCAGATTCAAAATATGTATTGATAACAGGAAAAATAATATGTATATGTAACTAAAAATCGTATTTATGCTCGAATTTATTTCATTATCGAAATATATGAATTCCCATACCGATGGTCCTCTGCAATAACGACACAACTCAAAATTAAAAAAATCAAATCCCTTTACTTAGCTGCTAAGAGGCTCATGTCTCTAATCCTTGGCTAACCCATGTCTAATCCTAAAGTAAGTAGCGGAAGCGTTCATGGTAAATTTTTTGAACTTGGTACGAAAATATATGAAATCAATCACATATTTATGGAGAAAAATTGGAGTTATTGGAAAAGAGGCGTGGCACCTCATATACAACCGAACTTTTCACACTGTATATCTCTGAAAATGTTCATGGTAGAGTACTGCAACTTGGTATGGAGGTACTATGTATATAAAATCAATCGCATACTCTTGAGAAAAATTTGACCTATTGTAAAAGCGCGTACAATACGAATTTTTCATACTGAATTTCTCTGGAAGTGTTCATGGTACAGCACTGGAACTGGGTATGTAGATTTATGAAATCAATCGCATACTCATGAAGAAAAACTCAGACTATTTAAAAAGGGAGCGTGGCACCTACCATATAAACCGATTTTTTCATAATAAGTATCTCTGGAAGTGTTCATGCTAGAGTACTGAAACTTGGTGTGGGGATACTATGTATATGAAATCAATTGCATACTCTTGAGAAAAATTGGAGAAATTTTTGAACTTGGTAAGGAAATATATGGAAAAGGGGCGTGGAACCTCATACACAAACCGAATTTTTCATACTGTATATCTCTGGAAATTTTCATGGGAGGGTACTGGAACTTGGTGTGGAGATATATGAAATCAATCGCATACTCATGAATAAAATTTCCGACTATTTGAAAAGGGGCGTGGCAACTCCCATATAAACCGAATTTTTCATAATAAGTATCTCTGGAAGTGTTTATGGTAGAGTACTGGAACTTTATACCGGCGTGGCATCTCCCATACAAGTCGAATTTTTCGTATTGCATATCTCTAGAATTGTTCTTGGTAGAGTACTGGAACTTGGTGTGGAGATATATGAAATTAATCGCATAGTCATGCAGAAAATATGGAGCTATTGGAAAAGGGGGCGTGGCACCTATCATACAAGCCGGATTTCATACTGCATATCTCTGGAAGTGCTCATGGTACAGTACGGAAACTTCGTTTGGAGATATATGAAATCAATCCCATACTCAAGGAGAAAAATGGGCTCTTTGAAAAGAGGGCATGGCAAAGTACAAACGAACTGACCTTTGCTTATCTTTGAATGTGTATATAATTCTTCTGAAGGTATGTTTGTGAGTAAAATCCTAAATGGCTGGAGGGATTTCCAAAAAGTTTTGTGTGTGTGTTTGAGCGAGTCTCTGGATAGTTTAGTTTCACAATTTAACCTGCCAGTTGGCGCTGGAGTTGAGTTATTACTAAAAATGATTTTTTATTATCCGATTTGACGAATATTCAAAACATGTATTGAAATGGTAAAGGCAGTCCAAAAGCAAAAAAGAGCTGTGAGGTGATGCTGAGGTCGAGTTATTACTAAAAATCGACAAGTGAGAAATGGTGTCGCCCAAGGCGGCAAACGACCACCAAACCATAATCTTAGCCGATGAATTTTCCAATGGAAATCGTGGACTGTTGGAGAAAATGTTGGACCAAAATGATTAAATTAAAAATCTAATTTTGGGCGGGACGAAGTTCGCCGGGTCAGCTATTTAATAAATAAACAGAAGTGACAATCAATATTATTCCGAATTTGGTCCAAAACGATATGTCCAACACTGTTTGTATGTATGTATAAACATGTTTATTCAATGAATTTTTAAAGAATTTATTTCTTGTAAAAATTACATGCCATTGCGTTGTAATTATTTTTTTTTAAATAAAGTTTTTCTTTATTTGTTTATCTGTTTAAATACTGGTACGATCTTGGTCTTAAGCTACGAATTATTCATTAAATGTTCATGTTTTAATCAAGGATTTACATATTTATGCACGTTATCAAGAAGATGTAACTACATCAATAATTATGTTCTTTTAAGTACCCAACCCGCCTAAGTACCTCAAAAATTTCATATTTTTCGTGTAGTACTTAAGCGGGTTTTTCTGTATGCATATAATTCAGAAATAAAATTGAGAAATTTTCACAAATAAAAGTGTGACTCTCCTAAGTATAATTTTTTTATTTTTACGATGCAAAAATTGGTGCGTTGATTGCTCATGTTTTAGTTTATAACTAGCCAATGCCCGCTTCCTTCGCGGCGCCTAATAAGAGCTTTTGCGTTGGCCAATGCAAAAAAGCGTTTAAAAGCAAAATTAGTCTGTAAAGTCAAAATTTTTGATTTAAGTTGAAACCACTAAGGCGCAGTATCCTCCTCACACAAAGGCCAATAATAGTAACGCTGTGATACCATATGGAATACCAATCCATTTTGGTGTCATGAGCTTTACTGATGGTCATATTTCCACCTGTGAGATCTCTTCCAATCATGCGTAATCTTTTTGTGTGATCTTGCAACTAAAACATTGGTGCGATGCGTATGTCAATAAAAGTTCTTATAGGGAAACTCAAGAGCACAGAAGTGTGTTTTCTGTTATAGGAGGGCCAAGAATCTTCGCTGTCCCACAGGATGAAAAGTTTTCCGGTACATTGCTAAATGAGTGGTGTGATCTCTTAAGTATCTTTCAAATGAAGCAATTGATATACCTACGGTGATCTTTCTTTGTTAATTCACCACTTTTACAATTCATGGTAAAATTTATGAACTGATTTCTGGGTAGATGCAAGACCGCGTGATCGTGCAGGACGGCGTCAGAAAAACTTAACCCCATCCTTTATTTAGACATCTGAAAACTAAATTCGTGTAACTTAAACATAGGGCCAAAGCAGAGCAACCAGACGGGGTTTCTATACATTTCGGCTGCTGCGCCATTGGGTTCATTTTCTGCAAAACCATTGCCTAACATAAAATGAATACGTGTTATGAATTTCAACCTTAACTCCAGCGGCACTAATCAGGTAAATTTTTATCAAAAGAATTTTCCATCATACAGGTACATAGCTCACATTTAAAATTTGAACGAAATCGGTTATTAAATAGGATTTTTATAAATAACTCTACTCCAGCACCACCTAGTGAGTTTTATAGTAGCATGTAATTGGACCATATATGTATGTAAGATAACCTCCGACAATCTGACGGAACTCTATTCATTGGTTTTTACGTTTACGTTTTAGTCTTTATAAGAATTTTAGAAATATTCCGAGCTACATACCGAGTAAATTTTTGGTCAGAATATTTATTTTCAAGGGGTTGCCAAATATGAACCAAGTCGGGGCAGCCGTTTATCAGTTTAGTGAAATACATTGTAAAGAGAGCTGTATGAAATTGTAAAACGTGACGTCTCAGATTTCTTAATTTTTTGGCAGCAAAAACGAAAAGTTTTCATATTTCTTAGCGAAAAACCTTCCATACAGAAATAAAAATAAATTAAGTTTGTGGTTATATCAAGGCGAAATTTTGAGAACGGTCCATTGCTAACTCTAAATATAACAACGACGCACTGGAAGAAGTTAATACGTTCAAATACCTAGGAATAATGATCGACGATAAACTAAAACAAAAAAAAAAAAATGGATTCTATATTTTCAATTAGAGCTCTAGCAATATGTACATCGGCGAAAAATGCATTTAATTCCATACATTAGCTTTTGCGTGAAGCGCTTACAAACATACCGAAATTTTAGATTTAACATCTATTATGTACAGATATCGGCCTGTTGCAATTTTATTATTCTCAAGTACTCTCGTCTGATACCCATATGGCAATACTTAGTTTATATTATAAATTTAACTGAATTAAAGTTTTCAAACAAGTGGCAACCCGCTTCAAGAATATTTTCAAAAGTAAGCTTCCTAATCCTCTTTAGTTTAATATTCGTATTGCAATATTTCATTTATTTTACAAATTTTAATGAATACAATTTTTCAGTCAGTTGGCAAATCACCTAAAAATATTTTCAGCATTAAAATTAGTTTGATGCCAACATTGCAATATTTAATTTATGCTATCAATTAAATTAAATTAAAGTTTTCAAATAGGTGGCAACCTTCCACAAAAATATTTCCAGCTGTAAGCCTTTGTAAATTTCTTTCTTTTGACAGCCATATTGCAGTATTCACTTTGCCGTATTAATTGACCTAAACTGAAATTTTAAACACAGGTGGCAACTCTCTAATTTTTTCTTCTATATTGGAAGCTAGATCTCTAGCGATACATCGGTGAAAACTGCATTCAATTCCATGTTTTCGACTGATGCGCGTACAAACATACAGACAGACAGAGATTCAAAAGTTCTAAAAATTGTTTATTTGGCTTCTGTAGATTTAATAAAAACCCACCATATTAATTTTTCTTTAATATCTATAAGGTACAGACATCGACCTGTTACAATTTTATTATATGTATAGATACAGATATAGATTTCATTTATTTTATCAATTTAATACAATAAAAATTTTCAAACAGGTGGCAGCCCTCCCTAAAAATATTTTCGGCAATAAAATTTTCTAAACCCCTTTAGGTTGATACCCATATTGCAATATTCAATTTATCTTATAAATTAAATTAAATGTAAATTTTCAAACAGGTGACAACTCTAAAAAAATATTTTTAGCTGTAAGCCTTCTTCAGCCTCTTTCTTTTGACGCCCATATTGCAATATTCATTTTTATACCCGAGCGCACTTGTGCACAAGGGTATATTAATTTTGTTCACATAACGGTTGTTTGTAACAGCCAAAACGAATCGAGATAGATATAGACAAATGTATACATAAATGATCAGGATGAAAAAAGAAATCGATTAAGCCATGTCTGTCTGTCCGTCCGTCTGTCCGTGTACACGATAACTCGAGCAAAAACTGAGATATCTCAACGAAATTTGGTACTTAGGTTTCCCTTAATCCAGGGTAGGTTGGTATTGATAATGGGTGAAATCAGACTGTAACCACGCCCACTTCCCATATAACGGTAATTTCCAGAAATACGAAAACTGCGATATTTTAGTAACTACTGAAGATAATTCACTCAAAATAGATATTTACAAAAACTTTTAGACGAAAAATAAGAATATTATAAATTTTTGGAAAGTGGGCGTAGCCACGCCCACTTATGGTTACATGTGTATATCTTGGTAACCGCTGTACCAATTTCTTCCAAACTTGGCACAGTTGTTGGCCTTGATACAGCATACTAAATGGCCGAAAATTTAAAAAATCGGACATCCAATATAACGGTAATTTTCGGAAATACGAAAACTGCGATATTTTAGTAACTACTGAAGATTATTCACTCAAAATTAAAATTTACAACAATTTTTAGACGAAGACTAAGAGTGCTATAAATTTTTGGAAAATGGTCGTAGCCACGCCCACTTATGGTTACATGTGTATATCTCGGTAACCGCTGCACTAATTTCTTCCAAACTTGGCACAGTTGTTGGCATTGGTACAGCATAAAAAATCGCAGAAAATTTTTAAAATCGGACAATAACCACGCCCACATCCCATATAACGGTAATTTAGAGAAATACAAAATCTTCGATAAATCAGTAAATATTGAAGCTAATTTATTCAAAATTGATGCTTGCAACAATTCTTTACCAAGAAATACGTTAATGGGAAAATTTTGGAAAATGGGCGTGGCACCGCCCACTTATGATCACATATATGTATATCGGTAACCGTTCTACCAATTTGTACCAAACTCAGTGTGGTTATTGTGCTTGCCACATATAAGCAAAACGTTGAAAATTATTGGAATCGGACTAAAATTACGGCCGCTTTTCATATAACGGTAAATTTCAGAAATGCTTGAAACTTCAACATTTCGAAATTTAAGGACGCTAATTTACTCAAAATTGATACCCCCCGGCTTACCATCTAGCGGTAGGTTTCGGAAAGGTGAAAAAACATGTATTTAATACTTGCGCCGGGTATTTAATGTTCGGCTCCGCCCGAACTTAGACTTTTTTACTTGTTTCTTATCAATCTACTTAAATTCCAATTTTCAACTCTCTAATTTTTTTCTTCCTATATTTTAAGTTAGACCTCTAGCAATACATCGGTGAAAACTGCATTCAAAACCATGCCTTCGTTTTCGAGTGATGCACAAACAAACATACAGACAGACAGACAAAAATTCTAAAAATAGTTGATTTGGCTTCTGGTGCTCTAATAAAGACCCCCCACATTAATTTTTCTTTAATATCTATAATGTACAGACATCTACCTGTTATAATTTTATTATATATATAGATTAACTTTACTACCAGTTACTTAGAGAGGAGAATCGAATGCAGCCCTTTAGAAGTATGTGCTTGCAATTGAAACTAAGTTATGAAGAGTCAAAGTGGCGTGTTTAGACCATCAGTCTAAATATTTCCACAAAGTAATGACCAGCCCTAATATTCTGACACTTAAGGGATCCGCCCTAATGTTAGCATATGTAGACACACATACCAACACATACATTTACGCGCTAACACTACTATTCCGGCCGTTAACTATTATATCCCGCCGTACAGTGAACTTTCGTTAAGTTTCCCCTTGAAGTGGTCCGGCGGTCTAAAGTAAAATTCAGTAAGTCCTTTACTTCTCTTCTTTTTGGAAGATCAAAGCGGAAGCATCGCAGCTACCAGGCCTCTTCACTACAGGTGATCTGATTGTCACGATAAGCAAATATTCTTAGTTTTTAAATAATTGGACGCCAATAAATATTACAAACTACTAATTCAATTGCGTTTTTATATATTTTCTATTCTCTTTAATAAAACCACTGCTGCGCAAGTGGGTTTCTTCATGGTCCATCGGAACCGAGATTTTTAATACAGTCCACATTGAAAGTACCAGCACAACACACTGAGCTTCAACAACGAGCGATTTTTGTTAACCATACCGAGCATTCCACATCAGCACACCACCGATTTTTTAACACCAACGCTTTTTATCCCTGCGCCAGCGATATTGCCAGAGATTCAGCCAGCTGTGCCACAAACCAACCAACCGGCAACTACAGCACCAACAAACGCAAACAAAACCACCTCGTGCAACTAGAATCTATTGCAACCAAATAACTGAGAAACTAAGATACGTGGTTACAATTTCAAATGCACAACATTCCAAGATATGAGAAATAGTTTAAACTAGATCCACACGAGTGAAGTGATTTGTGGGAACAGTTAAAGTTAACAAAAGAAAAGTTAAAAAATAGCATCCGAGCTGTGTCCATTTATCCGCGATTGGCAATCACAGTTTTAGCTGGTGCACTGTGCACCCATTATCGACCGTATACACATTACAGTGAACAGTGTCACATCTAATAGGCTCGACGTGCAATACAGTTGTTTTCAGGTTCACGTATACGGCAATATTTTTTTATTCTGCCACTTGCCACATTTAATTTGCACGTGCGACATCAAGTTTACAAAGCACTGGTTAATTTCAATAATAATGTTCGATCTGCATTAGTAATTTATTCGTGCATCACTTTTTATGTAAAATTTGCATTATACTAGTTCACTTTTTCGGTGCTCACATAACCTAATTTTTTTTTTCACTTTCACGTTTTTCTCACTGAATCACTTCTGAGCGCTGGATTTAGTCCATTTGCATATTATATGCCTGTTAATTTCACATATTTATCCAAAATTACATATTTTTGATATTTAACTGGCGACGTTGAGTTGTGTGTATATTATAATTTGGCATACATATATCCATAAATATATCCATACACATAAGTATATACGTACATTCGTCAGCACTGTTGGGTGGCGAGTAGGTACATAGATTACGCACATAAAAGAATAAAGATTTTGATCTACTGCAAGAAAACCCAAATTTAAATCAGTGGGTGTTTTTGAATTTTTCTCCTATTCGATTATAAGTGGAAAGCAATTTAGGTTGGTGTTTAATAGCACGCAAAAATACTCTTTTCGCAATTTGGCAAAGGTTTCGCTTATTCATCGGCATACGACCGGCCGGCAATCTTACGGTATACCTAATGGCACCAACCGTACTTCTTTCGGAAGTACAGTACTTCTTTTTTCGCTCTTGTACTTCGTACTTCGAAGTACAGTCAAATGTACTTATTTGCTTTATTTTGTACTTCAGGAGGAAGATTTTGTATCCAGTTAGCGACAATTTTCGGATCGCTATCGTAGTTTTTGACGCCTGATATACATTTTGACGGATGATATTTTGCGTCAAAAAGTGTGATAGCAATTCAAAAATTGTCGCCAACTGGTTTCAGAATCTCCGCCCAGGTCCTGTACTTCTCCGATTTTCTGGACGACCGTCACATGAACTGGGCGATAAATTTTTTCCATTAAAGTCACAGGGGACCGTAATTCAATTGGTTGGATCGTATTTATGCGTGCGTGAGGACCGGGTACATCGCCAAGGCTTGGAGGGTAGTCAGTGTTTCGCTCATCCCGAAGTCCGGAAAAGGCTCTCATGTTTCCCCTAGATATTTTAGGCCTACCAGTCCGTCTTCGTTTTTGCTAAAAACGCCAGAGAACCTGATAGACTTGTACATAAGAAACGCGATTTCTCTTGACTGTCTTTCAAGACCTCAACACATTGGTAAAGTGGTCAGAGGAACCCTTCCCGCATAAATATTATGCAGTTGGGGCCTTCTTCGGTAGCGAGGGGGGCCTTCAACAATGTCACTCCAGAGGCAATGGTCAAGTATATTCATAATCTGGGTGTTGAAACCAACCCAATAAGGCTTATCTACAGCCTACTTCGTAACAGAACTGTCGCGGCGGAGTGGGGGAGCGCCTGCACTCAGAGCAGAGTCATTAGGAGCACTCCAAAAGGTGGTGTTCTCTCTCCTCTGCTCTGGATTGCGGTTGTAAACGACCTTTTAGAGAAACTGGCAAAAGTGGGCTGTCGGGTGATCGCCTATGTAGATGATGTGGAACTTTTGGTTAAGGGACGATTTCTAGACACCCTTTTTGATCTGGCTCAAGGTTATCTGAACCAGGTAACTAGGTAGGCGATCAACGGTGGCTGTCGTGAAAGCCTAACATTGAGGAAAGGGTAAGAAAGGTGTCGGTTGCCTTGTACTGCTGTAGGGGAGCTATCGGTAAAAGGTGAGGTCTCTCACCTAAATTAATTCATTAGCTCTAGGAGACCAGATCTAAGCCTGTATTGTTTCAAGGAGCCCTTGTCTGGTGGAACTCACTAGAGAAGGCTACACTTGTAAAATATGAATTAGCATAGCATTAGGAACCACACCTACAGTGGCGCTTAACATACATATGTTGAACACGGCGCCTGCGGATATTGCAGACCGAATTGTCGCAGCACGAAATGCTATTGCGCTAAGGGAAACCGGCTCCTTTTGCAACATAAAAAAGGAAAAGAATAAGTTTCTCTGCTGCAGCCAATGTTTTTATAAGGCACTTTAAAACACGTTACTTCTCAAGGGCTAATGACGGAGGTTGTGACAGGCCATTGTGCGATTGGTATGCATGTGGTGAGTCTAGGAATTTCAACTGATCCTTTTTTAACAGCTGTCATGAGGAAGATGAAGTGGACTCATCTCCACGCTTTCTTTTAGACTCTCCAACCCACGCGAGGCTAAGATGGAAGCATTTTGGCTCGCACTTCTGAACAAACACTGAGCTCTTAGGGATCGAAATTAGCCGCATTCGAAATTTCGGAATCGGCTCGCAGCGTTAACTTACCCCAGCCTAACCGGTACTTCGTTGAGCTATGAAATAGTTGGTCATATTAGGTAGACCCATAATAAAAACCAGATTTTGATCTGAGCAAAATCGTAATTATTTCATAAAAAGTAATCTACAAATCAACTACCATGATTTTAGCAGCACGCCCCCCACAGAACAAAATAAGCACGGTCTTGCCATTCAGCAAGAAGAACTTAAGGCTATGTGGGAAAAAACAAAAGCAGCATACGATGTACTTATAAACCAAGAACGTTTACAGAAAGAGGATATAAGAGCCATCAGAAAGAAAAATAAAAGCTCGTTCGCGTGCTATGTGAAATGCATGTCTGCAATGGCTTCTCTGTCTGAGTCGCTTGTAAACGCAGAGAAGGATGTACAAGATCAGTCTGTCCGTGAGGGCTTCCAAACAGCCTGGAAAAATTTATGCGAGAGATACTAGAACAAACGTATCCTCGTAAATACACAACTAAAAATTCTGTTCAATCTTAATTCAGTGGAAAATGAGTGTGGTAGCTCAATAAAAAAGTTGCAGCGGGTTATTAATAATTGCTTATCGCCCCTTAATAACAGTCACCAAATTAACATTTTGAACTGGGACGCGATTATAATATATCTCTGCTCTACCAAACTTCCCGAAAGCACGCTGGCTCTATGGGAACAAACCATAGAGCACAAAAATGAAATACCAAAGTGGGAGGATATGGACAAGTTCCTATCCAACAGGTTTAAGACTCTAGAAACCTTGTCAGGATTAAAGGGTGCCAAATCCGTAAAAGCGCCAAAGCCGCAAAATACTCGGTACACCCCAGAGTCTCCCACGAAAAGAATTGGTGCCTTCCAAGCTAGTGTAAACAAGCATTCCTGCAAACTATGTCAAACAAATGAGCACAAGTGACGCAGATGTTCACGATTCCTTAAGCTTACACCTGCTGACAGTAGAATTCTTGAAATCCAATAATAGCTGCCTGAATTGTCTAAGTTCCTTACGTACTGTGTCACGATGCACCAGCGCATTTAATTGTGCCTCGTGTCACGCACGACATCACACGCTCCTTTACCTTGAGACAACTCAGCCAAAAGCAGCAACACGCCAGATGCCTACGAGCCCGGCTGACGATATTGCTTCGACATCAAAGCAAGCTCAAGAAAAGCGCCATTATGTTAAAAGTAAAAACGTAAAGTCGCGTTACGCAAACACAAATACAGGTGTACTTCTAGGAACAACTCGCGTGAATAAACATTTCAATGGCATAGATTATTCTGCCCGAGCACTTATTGATTCTGGTTCTGAGTGTTCTTTCGTAACTGAAATGCTCAAACGCAGAATCAACCTGCCATCAAAAAAGCTGCGTCTCCAAGTGTCAGGCATCACAAACTCCACCTCTGCGCAGGTTAAAGAAGCATGTAGGATAGAACTGCGGTCCCCCGTTGACCCATTGTTCCGCCTAGATACAACTATGCTCGTCTTAACTAAATTAACTGGAAATCTTCCATTCTGCCATATTAGCGCATTGACTATGCAGGCGTTTCAAGATCTAGTCTTAGGAGATATAAGGTTCTATGTCAACGAACAAGTATTTTGAGTGGCTTGAAGAAAAATGTTCTTTGTACACTTCTCGCCCGAGAAACTGTGTTCGGTTGGATATTAACCGGTCGCACTGACGCACCCAATCCAACCAACAATATAGTTTCCTATTTTAGCGAAGTCGCCTTGGACAAGCAGCTTACTGCTTCCTGGGAAGTTGAGGATTTCCCAAAGAACCAAAATCTAAGTGAAGAGGACAAATACTGTGAGGAACTATATAAGAAAACAACTCAACGATCCGAAGATCGGAAATATATAGTTTCACTACCTTTCAAGCAGGATTTCCGAATAAATATTAGCCTAGGACCCTCTCGTAAAAGGGCATGCTCGCAATTCTTCCGGACTGAGACGCCAAGGATCCCGTCCTACCAAAAGAATATAGTAGGGTCGTAGCGGAATACGAGTCGTTGGGTCATATGTCACAAATACTAAATAATAGCCCAGCAGATTCCTCCGACAACTATTTCTTGCCTCATCACGCGGTCATAAAGGCAGAGAGCACCTCAAAAAAAGTGCGCGTGGTTTTTAATGCCTCAAGTCCGACGGCAAAAGGCACCAGCCCCAACGATGTACTTCTCCCAGGTCCAGTACTCCAGGCGGATCTTCCCATACTCATCCTGCGTTGGAGATTATACAAATACGTGTTCAACAGCGACATCGAGAAGATGTACCGGCAAATTATGGTGAATGACAACCAGACAAAATTTCAGCGCATAGTTTTTCGTACCAACTCGAATGAACTGATTAGTCTTTACGAACTTTACCTGGCAATAAAGACACTAGTCCAACTAGCTGATGATGCTGAAAACACCTATCCGATATCATCCAACATCTTACGAAAATGCATGCACGTCGATAACGTACTAGCGGGAGGTCACAGCATCGATTCTGCGATAAAAGCCAGAGATGAAATAACTAATATGTTGCGGTCAGCTGGTTTTGCATTACGAAAATGGACAACTAACTGCCAGGAAATCCTTAAAGATATCCCAAAAAGTGATCTACTCAGCGAGGACTTTCTGGCATTTGAAGATACCAGTACAGTAAAGGCTCTTGGTATAAGATGGAATGCCCATTCGGACTTATTCTACTTTATAGCAAGACCACTGTAAGACCGCGATAACCTCACGAAAAGGGCGATACTATCAGCTATCGCTAAACTTTTCGATCCCCTAGGGTGGCTCGCGCCGATCATAATTGTAGCCAAAATACTTATGCAAAATATTTGGCTAGAAGGCATTGACTGGGATGAGCCTGTGTCTTCAACTACGTTAGAACGTTGGCAGAACTTTGCGCAACACTACCACGAGATAGACAATATCCTTATACCTCGATGGGTATATTTTGGACCAGGAGAGAGCATCGAGATACATGGCTTCTGCGATGCATCAGAGAAAGCATATGCTGCCTCTGCATATCTGCGCGTCAAAAAAGATGGGAAAGTTTTCGTCAATCTTCTTTTGGCAAAAACACGAGTAGCCCCCATAAAAACTTTATCGCTGCCACGATTGGAACTTTGCGGGGCTGTACTGCTTGCCGAAATTATCGAATCGATCCTCAACAACCTCGACCTGGAAGAGATTAAAGAGCATTTATGGACGGACTCGACCATAGTGCTAGCATGGATTAGGAAGCCGCCTTGTTCTTGGTCAACTTTCGTCGCACACCAAATAACTAAAATTGTGGAAAAAGTTGGCAACAAGGGCTGGTTACATGTGAACTCAGCATCTAATCCAGCAGACTTAGCGACCAGAGGACTTCCAGCGTCTGATTTGGTCAACAATTATTTGTGGTGGCAGGGACCTTCTTGGTTGCAAGAAGACAACTCCAATTGGCCCACACAAGAAACGGACTACCACACGATAATTAATTAATGAATTAATCCCAACGGCTTTTTACCCTCCATTCCCGCCCAACCGACACGAGGGGCGCAGTACACATGACGTACGGAACCTTTTTTTTTTAGTTTTTTGGTGCCGAGTAGTGGAAACAGGAGTTTGTTAAGTGTCGAGATCTAAAATTATTCAGCTACAGAATCAAATTCATCAGCTGATTGGATATGCTTAAGATAGTATTTCAATTATTGAGAGTGGAAATTATAGTTTTCTTTATAGTAAAAATCGAGTCCGATATATCAAACGTGCTGGAATGAGAGTTAAAATCTTGACATAAACAACGGAATGATTCGTTTAGTTCAAAATTAGTTTTGCATGGCTTCAAAAACAGAGGTCGAAAGTGTCTTGACACTCGAGAAGGAACATTAAAATTTACCTCAGCCTCAGGCTATTAATCAAGCCTGTCATTAATTTTACGATAAATATTATAACTAGCATTTCTCTACGACTTGCAAGTGTAGGCAAATTTATGAGCTTTAGACGACTTGTGTAAGGGGGGGAGATTGTAATCTGAATCCCAGTTAAAGTCACGCAACGCAAAAAGCAAGAATTTTTTTTGAATTGATTCAATCCTCTCTGAATGGACTTGGTAGCGGGGATTCCAAACAATTGGTCCGTATTCTAGTATAGCTCTAACTAAAGTGCTAAAAAGAGCTTTTGCAACATAAGGGTCTTTGAACTCTTTTGACCATTGCTTTACAAATGCAAAAACCTCTTTGGCTTTATTGACTGTAACATTGCTATGATGGTTGAAATTGAGTTTGGAATCCATTGTGATACCAAGATCGACAAAATTGGACACCTGCTCCAGATTATAATTTGATATTCACAGCTGGTTGAACAGCCCTCCGAGCGAAACACATAACTTTACATTTTTGAACGTTTAGTGGCATATAGTTTGCATTACACCAACTAACCACGTTGCTCAGATCCACTTGTAACAAAGACCTTTCTTCGATAGAGGACAATGTTTTAAAAAGTTTCACATCATCGGCATACATTAAAATTTTTGAAAGTTTTATTATAGAAGAAATATCATTAATGAATATCAGGAACAGAATCTGACAAAGGTGGCTTCCCTGAAGAACAATAACAATAACTCTTTGTGTTCTATCTGAGAGGTAAGATGAGATCCATTGAAGAAGACTGGGCTGAAAGCCGATTAGGTCGAGTGTACGGATGAGTAACGAGTGACATACTTTGTCAGAAGCTTTACTTAAATCGGTGTATATTACGTCGGTATGAGCATTTTCTCTCAAACCGTTTGAGACATGAGTTGTAAACTCCAATAAATTAGTGATAGTAGATTTTCCTTTAGAAAACCCGTGTTGAGATTGTGAAATTGAAGAAGATATAGAATATGTCAGCTGATTAACAATAATTGCTTCGAATAATTTGGGGATAGCGGAGAGTTTCGCTATGCCTCGATAGTTTTCTATAGAGGACCTGCTGCCGTTTTTGTGAAGTGGTATTATGAAAGACTCCTTCTAGGCTGACGGAAAAACGCCATGTTTAAGTGACAAATTGAATAGAGCTGTTAAAGGCTCGCAGATATTCTCAGCGCAGTTTTTAAGAAAACGGGTCGGAATATGATCAGGTCCAGGCCTAAATGACGCTTTTAAGGTTTTTAAATAGTGGAAAACTTCATCGGGAAATATTACTGGAATAGAAGCAGAGTTGATTGGACAAAGCTCTTATGGATAGTCTCCACTTATAGGGAAGTCTACAGAATAATTGGATCTAAAAACTCAGCAAACATGTTGGCAATGAGTTGGCTGTCGCTAGACACAGTGTTGCGATAATACATAGCGGACGGAAAACCATGTACCTTACGCTTTTAATTTACGAAACTGTAAAATGATTTTGGATTGTTAATTAAATTCTTCTTATTTTTACATAAATATGAATTATAACATTTCTTACTTAATGCAAAGTAGCTATGCCGCAAAACTGCGTACTTTACGTAATTAGTGTGTAAGCCCGTTCTTTTATACAGTTTAAAAGAATGTGACTTTTTATTTTTCAATTTTTTAAGCTCTTTAGTGAACCATAATTGTATTGGTTCTTCATGAACAATATTACGTTTTGGCACATACTTTCGAAACAAATTGAAAACAGTATCATTAAAGTGCTCAACGTTACGCTCCACGTCATCTCTATATACTGGCCAAGATAACTTTGAAAGTTCTTTGTTAATTTTCCTGAAATTTGCTTTCGCAAAAACATATCTAATACTTGAACTAGACTTATTATTATGTATTTCATTTATGATTTCGTAGCTTAACTCAAGAGTGGGATGATATGCATCTTCCGGCAAAACTAGGGGATCACACCGATTAATAGAGGCCTTCGGAACATCATCAACGTAAACGAGATCCAAGACCTTTCCAAACTTATTTGGACATATATTTATTTGTTTCAGGCAAAGTTCAGCCATTTCCTCCAGAAATGCATTGTAACTATCTCTAGATGAAACTGGTACAACATCGGTGTCAATGATGTTCCATGAAATGTGTGGCAGATTTAAATCGCCCAAAACAATCATAGAATCGGATGCCGTAAGCATTGCATTTACGGTCTCAAGTAAAGAAACTAGCTGCATATATACTGATACGGCAGAATTAGGAGGGATGTAGCAAAGAGCTAAATAAATATAAATCTTTCCGGCCTGTACACGTATACATTTAAATTCGGTATATTCTATGATAGGAACACTAACTTCCTGCGGTCACTCCTGTATATTTGATATTCATTTGGAAGAATTTCGGAATTAAAAATATAAGGTTTTAGCCATGTTTCGGTCAAGGAAATAATACTATAATTGCAGTCAAAACCTTTTAAATATAA
Organism: Rhagoletis pomonella; assembly: GCF_013731165.1. Lineage (NCBI taxonomy): Eukaryota > Metazoa > Arthropoda > Insecta > Diptera > Tephritidae > Rhagoletis > Rhagoletis pomonella. The sequence goes on from NW_023460097.1 coordinate 17,435, forward strand.
GTCAGTTAATTTGGTATTCAAACCTCTAACGTTTTGATGATAAATACTTAAATTAGACTTGCGAGTTAGTTTTTTGAATCCGAATTAAGATTAGAAATTTTAGCTACGTTGTTATTACCTTTATTAGGTTTATACTCAAACTGGCGAACAAACGCCCCGGTCGGCCAAAATGAACTATTTAGTAGTGAATCAAAATCTTCGGAGGCTACATCAATTTTAAAAGATGAAATATCGCGATCATATTTAAAATTAAATTTACGAATAAATACATCTTTAGTTCTAGTTTTAGTCGATATGTATGATAGTCGAAGAAAAAAAAGCACATGTGTGGTTTTAGTCGATATGTATGATAGTCGAAGAAAAAAGAGCACATGTGTATACAACAACAAAAGTAGCTGCTATTGTAGTACATCTAATGTAACGCCGAACAAGTGGCAACCCCGGTCTCCTCGAAATGGTGGTGGTCGAAAATGACACTTCAACTGTTTCCGGTGTAATTTGATTATTATTCGATTGGTGCGATTCTGTTCACATGTGACAGAAGTTAATCTTAAAATAAATTTATCATCTGAGCCTGATTATAAATTCAGGTGTGAGGTGTATACTCCACGTGAACAGCGAAATCGACAATACATATTATGTTCGCGGAAAAACCGACAATGACAGCCAGAATGACGCGAAACCAGATTATGGCTGCACTTGCAGATGCAGGAGTGGCTTTTGATAATGAAGCAACTTTGGTGCAACTGCGTGCGCTCTACGAAAGGGCACAACGCGGCAGCCTACCTCAGCAGCAACGCCCTGATGCTTTACAGCAGGCAGATGCACCACAGCAGCCAGATGCTCTACAGCAGCCAGATGTACCACAGCAGCCATCACTACCACACCAGCGCCCGCAAATTTTCCAGCAGCCAGACGTGCAACCACAAGGGGATGCGATACAGGCACCAACAACTATGCGCTGCCAGCTTCTGGAGCAACTGCCTCCAGTGGGGTCGGAGCGCTCGTCGCCGTCTACGGTCCGTCAGCGTTTATCTGAAGCTGAGGAAGAAGAAGAGGTACTAAACCGACAGCTAGCCATTGCCCGCAAAAGGCGAGATCTGCAAATATTTGCAACAGGAACTGGGCGTCAATGAGAAACATTTAGACCTGGCCATTCTGGATGCTATGGTCGTCAAGTTCGATGGCTCGGAGCTACAAGACGTTCGCAAGTGGACCGGAGACCTAGAGAACGTCTTCGAAGCGTACAATTGCGCTGAACGCGACAAGATAGTGGCAGCCCGCCACTTGATGACTGGGCAAGCGAAGCGTTTTGCATCCTTCATAACGGTGCGAACGTATGGGGAGCTTAAAGCGGCATTATTACAAGAGTTCGAAAGGGCATTTTCTATGCAGGATGTGTTTGCGCAATTGAAAGCACGCACAATGAAGTCAAACGAAACGCCCCGACAATACATTATCGAGAAGCAGCTTATCGCCAGTCGCTCCAACATTCCAGAGCTGGAATTAATCGATATAATAATCGATGGTCCCCAGGACAAATCATCGCAGGTATCGATGCTTTACACAGCCACCACTTAAGCCGAATTGAAGGTACTCATGGAACGATATGAGAAAAAGAAGCGAATCAAAACTCAGTTCGCTAATACAGCCTCTGGCGGAAAACAAAAGGAAGGAGCAACAGCTGGTAGCACCCAGAGCGGTGCAACTAAATAAGAAAATGTCCGCTGTTTTAATTGCTTCGCGTACGGGCATTCCCAAAGCGCCTGTACGGCACCCAGACGCCATCCAAATGCTTGCTTTGTGTGCAATAAAGTAGGGCACACTCGATTCGATTGCCCGAAAAAGAAGACCAGAGCAGTAGCGGCGGCCGTGACAGCAGTAGAAGCAACAGACGAAAATCTGGAAGATCGTCTAGTACGTAGAGTAGTGGAGCAACTTACTGCAAACAATTGGGTGAGTATTGCCTTTTATTTACAGGATAAGTACACTGAACCAACCTATTGTTATGTTCTCTTTGATACCGGCAGTTCGGTTAGCTTTGTGCGGAAGTCTTGTGTGCGTTCTGGCTTTATTAATAAACAACAATCAACTAAATACAGAGGCGTTGGGAATAAACGATTATTTACGTACGGAACGATTACGTGTAAAGTTTTATTTCGGAGAAGTGAAGTTAACCATAAGTTTTTAATTTTACCCGATGACCAAGCAATAGTACCTTGGTTATTCGGACGAGACATTTTGAGCCGAATGGGCATTAGTTTATTTAAAAGGATTAATGTGAAGTACGATAAAAATGAATTACTTGTTTTGCGCAATAAAATAGCAACGAATAAATATGTTTATAACATTTTCAGTGCACTTAACTTGTTTAAAATTTCAAAAGAATCGGATACAAATGTTGTAAGAGCTGCACCCAGCGAGGGAAATCTGCTTGATGAAAGTGGGGAATAGCTGGCGTTGGTTGAGACCGACGAGGTGACAGAGGAGGGGTTAGACAGTGAGGGCGGGAGGAACGTTCCGTTGAGACCATACGATATAAGTGATCAGTTGACAAGAGCAGATGCTGATGTAGTGGAAAGGGTAATTCTTAAACAATATACAGAAGTAGTGGAAGGTAAAATGCTGAAAAGTTATTTTATGAAGATTTCGGTGAAAAGTGACACTCCTGTATATAGCGTTCCACGGAGACTTTCATTTAAAGAGAAAAAGGAAGTGCAAGAAATAATCGACAGTTTATTGTTGCAAGGGTTTATAAGACCCAGTGAGTCCCCGTATGCGTCGCCGATAGTTCTAGATAGGAAAAGGGATGGGAAGTTACGGATGTGTGTAGACTATCGAGAGTTAAATAAAATAACTATTAAAGATCGGTTTCCGTTACCCTTAATTGAAGACTGTCTAACGTACCTGGCAAGGAAAAGTTATTTTGGTACATTGGACTTACGAAATGGGTACCATCAGATTCCAATGCATGTAGACTCAATACCGTTGACAGCTTTTGTGACATCGATTGGGCAATATGAGTACAACTTTGTGCCATTTGGGTTGGCTAACGCCCCGGCTGTCTTCCAAAGACTGGTGAACCAATTTCTGAAGCCGTTGATTAGCCGTGGGGAAGTGGTGGTCTACTTAGATGACATTCTAGTGGCCACAGGCACCATTAAAGAGCATAGTGAAGTGTTAGGGCGAGTGCTACGGTTACTTGCGGAGGCAGGATTGAAACTGAACTTTGATAAATGCAAATTTACGTATCAAGAGTTGGGAGTATTTAGGTTATAGCGTCAGTTGTAAAGGAATCCGCCCCAGCAAAAGACAGGTAGAAGCCATCAAAACATATAGTGAACCACAGACGGCCAAACAAGTACAACGGTGCCTTGGGTTATTTTCCTATTTTAGGAGATTCGTACCAAATTTTTCGCGAATAGCTAACCCACTTAGTCGATTTCTGGGTAAAAATGTTCGATTCGAGTGGACAGCCCAATAGAAGAACCGACTGGCGGAGTCGCCCGTTCTGAGTATATTTGACCCGAATCGTGAGACTGAGCTACACACAGACACCAGTGCGCATGGTTATGGGGCCGTCTTGCTGCAGAAGGAGTCGGACCATAACTTCCATCCAATAGCATATTTTTCAAGAAGCATCACAGATGCCGAGACGCGTTACCATAGCTTCGAACTGGAAACGTTGGCAATAGTTAGGGCTCTAGAGCGATTTAGAGTATTTGTCCATGGAATTCCGTTCACCATTGTGACAGACTGCAATTCATTGGTATTGGCTCTGAGTAAGAAACAGATCAATCGGCGGATTGCTCGGTGGTCCCTAGCCTTGGCAGAATTCGATTTCAAGATTAAACATCGGTCAGGAGAGCAGATGGCACATGTGGACGCACTAAGCAGGTCAACGTGTGTCGGCACAGTGGAAGAAAGTGAAGTAGACGTTAACATTCAGATAGCTCAGATGAGAGACCCGGAAATTAAAGAGTTGAAAAAGAAGTTGGAAATGGCTGAGGTGTCTGGATTTGACATGGAGAACGGACTGGTTTTCCATGTGAAGGATGGTAGACAACCACTCTACGTACCTAGGGAGATGGAAATTAATGTGATTCGACTAGTACACGAGACGTATGGTCATTTAGCGGTGGATAAATGCGTCGACCAGATAAAGAAACACTATTGGTTCCCGGGGTTGAGAAAGAAGACTAAGAGTTTCCTAGCTAATTGTATGAAGCGTATTTATTATTCAAGCCAGGCTAGAAGCAATGAAAGTTGTGTGTGTATTATTCGAAAAAGCCCGAACCATGGGATACTCTACACATCGATCATTTAGGTCCCCTAGAAACGGTGAGGTCTAAGCGCCGGCATGTTCTGGTGGTCGTAGATTCATTTACCAAGTTTGTTAAATTATACGGTGTAAACACTAGTACAAAAGAGACCATGTGTGCGTTGCCCAAGTACTTTACCGATTACAGCCGGTCCCGAAGAATTATCAGTGATAGAGGGTCTTGTTTCACGTCCGTTGAGTTTAAGGAGTTTTGTAGGCAGCATAATATAGAACACGTTTTGAACGCTGTAGCGTCTCCGCAGTCAAATGGGCAGGTCGAGCGCGTGAATAGGGCCTTGAAGAGTATGTTGGCCAAACTCACTGATCCTATTGATCATGCAGATTGGAAAGAGGGGCTTGTCGACGTCGAATTTGCTATAAATAACACGGTCCACAGTTGCACCAAACAGACTGCCTGTAAATTATTGTTTGGTGTGGAGCAACGGGGTCACGTGGTTGACGAGCTAACCGAGTATCTGCAAGGAAAGTATGTTAGTGAATCCGTAGATCTGACTAGAATCAGGGAGCAGGCGGACGAAGCTATTCAGACGTCACAGAAAAGAACCGAACGATACTTCGACCGCACTCACAAACCGGCCCAACAATTTGAAGTTGGCGAGTTTGTCGTGATCAAGAATGTAGACACTACAGTGGGTAAAAATAAGAAACTTATTCCCAAATATAAAGGACCTTACGTCATCCAGAAACAATTAGGGCACGACCGTTACGTTGTGACCGACATAGAAAATTGGCAGAACACACAGATTCCTTATAGCAGTGTCCTTGACTCGAGCAGACTCCAACGCTGGATGCAGTTCAGCCCGAGTGGCGATGATCCGAGACAGGAAGGAAACCACTATAAGCCCAGACGACGAAGTAACTAATTAATCATGTAATGATGATGAGTGTACCGACTATGAGTATTTGGAAGAGACCGAGGAGCCCCACTAGAGGCAATCGTGGGCGATTATTTTGTCAGGTTAAGGCCGAATTGTAGTACATCTACTGTAACGCCGAACAAGTGGCAACCCAGGTCTCCTCGAAATGGTGGTGGTCGAAAATGAAACTTCAACTGTTTCCGGTGTAATTTGATTATTATTAGATTGACAGAAGTTAATCTTAAAATAAATTTATCATCTGAACCTGATTATACTATCGATATTCTTTACCGATTTTCCGATCTACCAAAGGCTTTGAGAGTGTTATCATATATCATGAGATTCTTTCAAAGAACTCATCCAAAGGCAAAAGCTTCATTTAAAGAGAAGTCTTGCTTAATTTCATCCGATGAAATTAAGACAACGACACAACGCTCAATAAACATCTACCAGAAGCAGCATTACGGTGAAGAATAGACGAAGCTAAAAGCAGGAACATTCATCGATGCGACGAGCGAGCTACTGCCACTTAATCCATTCGTCGACAAAGATGATATCATACGGGCTGGTGGGCGCCTTGGAGCATCCGTGCACTTAGCATACAATGAACGCTATGCAATCATTCTTCCGTACAACAGCAGGTTGACCCGACTACTGGTCGCTTTCATACATCCTTGCATGGAGAAAATCAGCTTATGTTACGCCTCATCCGTACCCAATACTGGATTCCCAGAGTAAAGAACATGATCAGGTCCACTATCCATAATTGTAAGACATGTGTTATCTATAAAAAAACGGTCCCAAGCCCAACTTATGGGCACTCTTCCTCAGGAACGCACTACCTTTCCGCGGACGTTCACGAATACCGGGGTAGATTTTACAGGACCTTTCGATATAAAAAGTTATCGCGGTCGGGGCCGTCGAATTTCTAAAGGATACGTCTGTCTCTTTGTCTGTTTTACGACTAAAGCAATTCATCTAGAAGCCACTAGTGACCTTAGCACACCATCTTTTCTGGCAGCATTTGCTAGATTCGTTGCCAGAAGATGATGTCGAAAGAATATCCACTCCGACAGCGGTACTAACTTTGTCGGAGCCTCTCGATCTTTACGATCTAAAATGAAGGCCTTTATAGCTGACGCACGAGACAAAACCGTATCTAAATACAATCATCATATGCTCACTTGGCATTTTATACCCCTGCAGCTTCTCACATGGGCGAGCTGTGGGAGGCGGGTGTAAAAAGCTTTAAGAGTCACTTTATAAAGATCGCATCCGTGCACAAATACACATTCGAAGAGCTCAGTACTCTTCTATGCCGAATCGAGGCATGTCTCAATTCACACCCATTAAGCCCTTCATCCAATGAGCCCACAAACCTGGAGCCACTCACCCCAGGCCATTTCCTATTTGGGGGACACCTTCTTGCATCAATCCTTCTGCAGGCGATGGAAACTTGAATATCTCTCAGAACTGCAAAAGCGTATCAAGTGGAAACATCCCAAGCAAAATATGAAAATTGGAGATCTCGTCGTTATAAAAAGGGATAACCTACCACCGAATGAATGGAGACTCGGAAGAGTCGTAAAATTACACCCAGGATTGGATACTCGGGTACGAGTGGTGGACATCATGACCGAAATAGGTCTGGTAACCAGACCACTGGTAAAATTGGTCCTACTACCACCCTGTAGTGAATCAAACGAGGAACCAACAAAGTCTTCGTAAATAAATTCTCTGTATTGCATCTTCAACAAGAAAGCAACCAGGTATTCCACTTCATAGGTACCTAGAAGATTCCACGACTAAAGCCGCAAATATCAAATTTTATCAGTCAACTTTACTTACATTAGATATAAAACTCTTAGGGCCTTATTCTGTATCACGAACGATAGGCAAAACGAACGATTCGTCTGCAGACGACAACCTCTCAGATTGCGATTTTAAACTCTATCGGTCGTCTTCGTCTTGCTTTTCATACATTACGTTGCAATGGTCTCGGTTGCATTTAAACCGGCTAAAATGATGCCGCCGGACAAATTTTTGAAGCATTCCTCTGCAGACAAATCGTTCGTATTGCCTATCGTTCGTTACACAGAATAAGGCTGTTAGTTGTGTTAAGCGGAAGTATATCAAAGGAGAGAATACTCATTTTTGCATAGAAAAATGTCTTAAAAATCTTTTCCGAAAACGCATATGGAATATATCTGTGCTCGATCATATTAATAAAACCATAAGATTCCGTCGCAGAATCAATAAGATACCCATAACCAGAGCTGGGCATTATTCGAACAAATTTCAGCCGTAATAATAATAATTCGCAAATAATCCATTAACGAATGAATTATTCATCAATAAATTCCTTATGAATAAATTATTCGTGATTTGTTTTCAATTTGAAATAATGTTTTAAAACAGATTTGTTTTTTTCTATAATCACTGATAGGTACTTGAATCCTTTTACTTTATCACGAATATTTATTTCATTTCCATTATTCAAATAACGAATAAAATAATTTATCCGCCATTCGAATAATTCTTCTCTGGACAAACTAAATTATTTCTTATTTACGAATAACGATAAATTTTCCCAGCTCTGCACATAAAATACATATGACGGCGAGGTCATTTATCGTAACTGAGATATAAAAAACAAACTGAATGAATTGTCATGGTTTTTTTTTCGCAGTACAATAAGAGTCATCTCTAACGCTTATACGAATAAACGGGTACCGACTCAATAAAAACTTGTATAACAAAGTGATAGTTCTCAGCCCGAGTTCACCCGGGCGACCTGGGAATATAGAACCGACCATGTGAGATCTATGCAAATAATAACCAAATAATAAGGGGGCTATTCTGCCCAAAAGGAAAGAATTTATGTACCTGATTCCCCAATAACTGACATTTCAAAACACGAAAGCCAACTACACCAACGGAAACTTACTTTCTCCAACATTTCCTTTTTTTCAAATTCGCAATGTTCCCTGTAGTCAAATGAACTAGTTGTAAACTACCCTATAACTAGTATGAATCGCATGCCCAACTAGTCAGCCAACTATCTTTTTTCCATGCAATCAACTGGTATTTTTAACATGGGGATGTCCTACGAAATGGCAATTGTCAGATTTCGGTCAGAAATATACCAGTCTCATACTAGTTCAGAATAGACAAAAAAATACTAGTCTAATTATGGACCAAAACCACTAATTTGGGAGTCAAAAAATAAAACGAATTCATGAATATACAATAAAAAACATTTAACCCAGATGTGCCTAGCGTACTATACATAGTACACTTGTAAAAGTATTTTTCGCAGCAACCCGTCAATTCAAATGCACGTGTTTGATTTCAAATTCCAATGCCATGGTAACGAGTGAGCTTCACTTTTATTCATTTCAAATTTTACATTCGTAGTTCGGTCATTGTGTGTTTACAAAGTTGTGGAAAAGTGAAAAATGAGTTACTCCGATATAAGATTTGTAAGGTAAGTACAAATTATGTTTTATAGAAATTTTTTTTAGGTCTACTACTAAAATCTACTAAGGCAGAAGATATAGTTTTATGTTATTTATCAAAGCTTTATCATTATTTTACTTTTAGTTCAACTTTTATCGCCATATTCATAGGTGTACTACATGTAGTACACCAGGCACATGCACAACCATTTCATTCCTAATTTATAATTTGGCTGTAGAGAGTGTATTTTTGAAATCATATATTAAATTTAATGGAAGGATTTTATAATGGGAAAATTATAGTAATATATGCGCGAATGACATTTTGATTTCAGAGGCTTTTCGCTAAATGAGGCTCTACGTATGTTAGAAGATGACGACGAAATTTTAGAAAATGCTACTGGGATAACAATATTTCCCCCTGAGAACGAAGAAGTAACCGATGAAGATTCTGGTGACGAAAATGTAGTTGACATAAACGATTTGCCAGGGTTGCAACTTCGTGCACCTGCCGAAATTAATTTGAATCGGCGCGTTGACGACAGTGACTTTTCGTCCGATGATGATCTGCCGATAGCTCAATTGATCCCTGAAAAGCCTGCAGACAAAAACTTAAGTGCGAAGAAACAAAAAAGGTATAACTGGAAAGAAGACTTACCCACCACCAATTATTTCTGACATGGCTGCTGATCCAATTGATCTAAGAGTGAATGAAAATATGAAAAGTCCGTTGGATTTTTTTGAGTGCTTTTTTGACGAAGAGCTTATAGATATAATAGTCGAAGAAACTAATAGATACGCTGCTCAAAAAAATCGATCACAAAGAGTGAATAAGACAGAAATAAAAGCATTTTTAGGGGTGTTGATCCTGAGTGGATATGTTTGCGTCCCGAGGAGAATAATGTTTTGGGAAAGAGAAAACGACAGCCATAACGTACTTGTTGCAGAATGTATAACACGCGATAAATTTGAATTTATATTGTCAAATATTCATGTCAAAAACAATGAAGATCTAGATATCGCGGACCGATTTTCGAAAGTAAGACCTTTATTTGACCACCTCAATAGAAAGTTTATGGAAAATAATCAGATGGAGGAAATGCACTGCGTTGATGAGGCTATGGTTCCCTATTTCGGAAGGCATGGATGCAAGCAGTTTCTACGAGGAAAGCCAATAAGATATGGGTATAAGCTTTGGGTAGGATCAACCAGGCTAGGGTTCGTAAATTGGTTTGAGCCTTATCAAGGAGCATCAACAAACATAAGTGTGACATACAGCAACTATGGCGTAGGTGTTGCCGTTGTTCTAGAATACGCTGAGACGCTGCGCAAGAAATGGCGTGATGAAAAAATGCACATATTCTTCGACAATTTTTTTACTACTATTCCACTTATGGAGAAACTTACAGACATGGGTTTTCAAGCAACAGGTACGATAAGAGAAAATCGTGTATCCGGCAATCCATTACTCGACTCGAAAGTACTAAAAAAGCAAGACCGTGGGTCTTTTGACTTCGCTAAAATAACTGACCATAATATCATTGTCGTCAAATGGAACGACAACAACTTAGTATGCTTATGTTCAAATAATTCTGGAGTCAACCCGATATGTAATGTAAGAAGATTTTCGCGAAAAGAGGGAAAACATATTCAGGTAAACAGTAAGCTAATATGAAACACATACTGTGTCATCTAAATGCACGTAATTTTATTTTTTACAGATTCAGCAGCCTCATTTAGTTCGCTTATACAACGCAAATATGGGGGGTGTAGATCGATCAGACCAGAATATTGGCCTTTACAGAACATCTATCAGAGGAAAGAAATGGTATTTTCCACTTATAACCCACTGCGTCGATTTGGCAATACAAAACGCATGGCATCTTCATCGAAACAATGGGGGTGTCCTTGATCTGTTGAAGTTTAAAAGACGAATTGCAACGGTTTTGTTGACGCAAAATAGAAAACCACCATCAACATCTAGGGGACGACCATCGGCATTGGTAAATATTGATATCAGGTACGATCGCCTTGACCATTTGATCATAATACAACCTAAGCAAACAAGATGTGGGGAATGTCATGATCGAACAACCACTAGATGCCGAAAGTGTGACGTTGGACTTCATGCAAAATGTTTTGTCGCATATCACACAAAGTGAACTTATGTACATATATGTGCCTAGTGTACTATTTTTTTCCCAAAACTGAAATAAATAAAAAATTAATTTTGACTAAGAATGTTTTACTTAACAATAAAAACTAGAAAACAGATCGAAAATTTAAGTTTTTTTAATTGTCTTAGCTTTAGGCATATCTGGGTTAAGTACACTTTTTTTATTTTACATATTTTTATTTAGCAGCCTTAGATTTGCCAATAATTATTGTTAATTTTTTTGAGTATTAATTAAAAGAAAAAATAAATACATAGATATTTCAATTTCCAACATCCAATACTCCTCATTTTCAGAATATCAACGAATTTACTCAACTCAGTAAATTCAACAGACGACTTCTCGGTAACAAATAAAGATTTTTTAAAGCTTTAAAATGAATTTTGAAGGGGAGGAGTAGTGCAGCTCAAATGTGCTTAAAAACCGAAATTTTTGTACTTTAAGGTTAGAATATCCCGAAAACCTGACGTGATCTGGGGTCAGATTCGAATTCAGCACGTCAAAGACCTTCGGAAAATTATAGTCCGATTCTTGGTTAAAAAACCTTGTTGGCCTGTGTAATTCAAGCAGTTATTAAATATTCTTAATTTTTGTCTATAGTTTGGCTTATTGATTGATAATAGAAATTAGTCAAATAATTATATTAATCGTGAAATAAACAAAATAAAAAATAATTGAAAATGATCAAAAATAACAAAATAACAGGTCTGGTATAATTGAATACGTACTCAATTTAACGGTTTACGATATACCAAAAAAAAAGTTATATTATTTTGTGTACTTTATTGTATTAAACTGTCGAAGTCAAATAATACAGGGTATGAATAAATCGTTTGTACTTGGTACAACTCTGGTCATTTTCGAACTAGTTCGGTTTCTGTAAAGAAATTCTAGTTGTAAACTAGTATTTTTCCTGACTAGTTTGGGATTTCACTGCAGGGTTATAGCAATTTTGTTTATGCAAGCGTCCTGAACCACAGCGAACTGAGTCAAATCAAAGTAAATTATGGTACTCACGGTATCCGGAAGAAATTACCAGCCAAACATAATGAAGGTTTCCATTACAAAGAAATCCGCTGCAGGACGGTGCACAGTGGTTCGGATCGCAAATCTAGCTGGACGAAACTATTTAAACAAATACTCGTTGATGGATCTTTACACCACTTCTTACCTAGGGGATTTTTGGGTCGCTGATTACGAATCTGAAGTCACTTATCAAAAATTCAAAATGGCGGATCCAATATGGCGGACGAAAAAAAAAAAAAAATCGGTAGATTTCTATGAAACTGGGTATCTGGGGGTTTTCTGGGTCGCTGATTACATATCTAAAGTCATTTACCAAAAATTCAAAATGGCGGATCCAACATGGCGGACGTAAATTTAAAAAAATCGGTAGATTTCTATGTAACTGGGTATCTGGGGGTTTCTGGGTTGCTGATTACGAATCTAAAGTCATTTACTTAATTTACTTTATTTGCTTCGGAACGAGCATTTTCATCAGATATTTCTTTCAATTTACTAATCACATAATCACGGACACCTTGTTGTCTTTCAGCAACACTTCTCCAAATGTCAAACAACTCACTATGACTAAAATTTAAGATCACAGCAAGAAACACAAATAAATTTCAGAAAAAATTTTATAACAGCGCTTAAAGATTTACATGCCTGTTGTATAATTTTTTAATTTCAGAAAGCAGAAAATTCGCGAGTTACTATTTTTTTTTAACTCTTACATAACCAAAGTTTTTATAACTCCAAGTATTTTTCTGTTTTAACACACAAGAAATAAATGAATCTATAGCGGAATAAGTGTATAGCGGAATAAGTGTATTTGTTTGTTTATAAACTCAATTTGCAATTATGCAAATATCTGTGAGTGCAATTAGCAATCTTTTAAGGTAAATTTCAGCTTTTAAAATAGAGTTCTCACCTTTTTGTTTGTTTTCATATGTTAATGCTTTAATAAATGCAATTTCTATTTGAATGTATTGTCAGGAATGTATTCCAAGTACCATTAAGTATTTTAAAAACAAAAAAATCTTGACTTTCGTCCAGCTAGATCTGCTATCTGAACCACTGTGCGGTGGCTTCTAACCAGCTTTTGCACTCCCAACAAAGCACTTTCATATCAATAATAGAGGCTGTTAGGAAAACCGAAAGCATTAGGGAAACGTAACAAATAAAAATAGGTAAAATAAAAACAAGGAATACAAATACTAAACCCCTTCTAATCCCATCGCCGTTTTGCTGCAGTAAATTATCCGGAGGGGAGATATATTTCATCGAAAAATCATGCGTACCTCTATTACTTATGTGGTCGGTATTACGATCAACTTTGACTACTAAAGCATATGACGGTTCCTTAACGTCATCGCTGTGGTGCTGGAGGTATGTTGATGTTGTTTATAGCTGGTGGTTGGCACGCATCGGCCGAGCGAGAGTCGCTGGTATCTGACTTGCTGAATTTCGGACCGCTACCAGCAGTTAGTTTTTTCTGTTATCCAATCGAATTTAAATTGTCTTCAAGTTACGTTGAATTGCATTTTATTCAGTCTGAATTATGGGAAACATATATCATTAACGGGGCATTTAAATAGGAACTTCACTTGGTTTTGATGACATATCGAGCTCTAACCGCGAAAAAAACTTAACCGCCAAAAAGCAAATTTTAAAGGAGAGAAGTTTTTTTGTTTTTGTTTTCTTAATCCGTTTGGAAAATATCTTTGAAATTCTAAATGTAGTCTAAGCCCGGTTCAATACAAGTCATAGACTAATTTCTATCTTCATTTAACTTAATTTGTAGGCGAAATTATTGAATTTGGCGCTTACGTTAATTTCGCTGTCACCGTGGCAGGCTACTAGGCAAAAATTTAGCGCTTACGTTAATAGAATTTCCCAAAAAAACTTTGAAAAAACGTATTTTATTTTCTTTTTTGTACACATTGACATATATAAAAACATAAATAAATGCAAGGCGAATTGATATAAGGTGATAGCAGGAGTACAAAAACAAAAATTTACATGTATTTTGTTTTTGCTTTGGCGGCATAAACTGTCAAAATCTGTAAGTGTGTGTAGAAATTCAAACAAAATTTTTCAATTTGATATCAGAAGCCGTGCGGCGAAACACATACAGAAAATCAGCTGAGCTAGTAACACCACCTTATATAAATTCGACTTGAATAAATGTATAAAAATATATATTTACAGTCAGTATTTACAGGTCACTACTAACTTCCATGTCGCTTACATTATTTTTGCGGTAACTCAAAACAGCAGATGTCGCTTACGATAAAATTGAAAGTCGTATATCTCTGTGACTATGTCGATTGACGATAAAATTTTTTAACAGTTGACCTGTTATGGGTTTAAGAACAATTCTACATCAAAAAAACTAATTTCGAAAAATATATCGCTTACGTTAATTTCGCGGTTAGTGCTCGATATGTACATATATGTATGGATATTTAACTTCATTTATCCCATTGCCATCACTTCGTTGAAATTTTCATTCTATATAAAACACTGCTTCACTTCAAATACCTATGGACACAATAACATAATTCACATTCGATGATTAATTGGTCGACAAAATTAACAGCAAATCTCCCATATTTACATACAACTTCAAATAAAATTATCGCCCGCAGTGTAAAAGCAGCCGTAGAATGGAGTTGCAGTAGTTTTCGTGGCTACACGTTTCGTCAGGGCTTTTCTGCTGCATTCATCAAAGCAATTCCAATATACAAATTATCCACGTATTGGTGGAAAATTTGCGTTCGCGTTTGATTAAAAGCACTCGATTGGATCAAAAGCTTCCCTAGTTTCGCGAGCTGAAAAGAAAAGGAATGAATGGAAATTCAATAGCAATTGTTAATGAAAATTGTACAATTAACTTACAACTTCAGTTTTTACGCCACTTGCGGCCTCGTGGTTAATAATGAATGACATTTTTATTCATTCAGGAAGTTACACGCTTGTCTGAATTTTGACTTACGTGATTTGCCCAAAGGTTGACATACGGAATGTAACCAAATACAAGCCTTCCTTACATATTACTAAGAGCGCCATCTATCTCTAGAGCTTGCGGTTAGCGGGTAAATTCGCACTGCTCTGTTGAGCAATGAAACTCACCACACAACCAAACCATTAGTTACGATATTAGAATGCAAACTGTATGTTCGAGCACCAGTCGCTTGGGCATTTAAACCAATTCTTAAAGATCTGTTCGATGGCAAGAGCTGTGAAAATTTTCTATGTGTGTATATTTATACATACATACATACACTATCAATTCTTTTTTTTTGCAAATAACCTTAATGATATTCAATTTTTTTGTGGGTGGAGGCGCATGGCAATAAATATTTTCACGAATGTACATACACAGGTACTTATTACAAAAAAAAACTAAACCTTTTGATAGACAAAAGTCAAACACTTATAAGTTGAGATCAATATACCCGAAATTTTTTAACTTAATTTTTTCTGTGTGGGTTGTAATGCCGTAAGCGAAACCTTTATGCCACTCACTTAAATAATTAATGCCGACACGCTCGCCACCCACATGGGTACATATACAAACAAAACCATGACATAATTTCAGAAGGAAACATGCCTTATTTCACTACCTTGAGGAAAAAGACCGACCTACGCACCCACCGTTATCCGCAGCTGTGCCACCTATGTGAAGCGAGTCACCCTATTAGGCTCTGCCCATCTATCGCGCAAAACCCCCTGAGGAGAGATTACGGGAAGCACTACTGGGCCGCTTTTGCGCTAATTGCCTCGCGATGACGCACCAACTTAAAAATTGCACGAGCGAGGGAAGATGCCGCCGATGCGGTGAAAAAAAACACTCGACGCTGCATTTGGACGAGCCCGCAAGTCCGCCTAGAAAATCATGGGCACAACAGGTGGAGAAGGAGGGGCGCTCTCCATACACACGCCTAGAAAATCGTGGGCACAACAGGTGGCGGAGGAGGAAGATGGCTGTTCCGACGATGCACTCTCGATGCTTGCGTCCGATTCTGGAAGGGAAACGAGGCCTTTCCATCCAGAAGCCGAGGAAAGCGGACCAATAGAGCCGGCAGCGGAGACTCGGTCTCTCCGCGCTCTCACCGAAGGGGGATCGGAAACTAGGACTTTCCGACCGCTGTGGAAACATGAGCGGAATCGGATGCGAGGAGCGGAAACTGGGCCTTTGTGCCCGCGTATATCCAACCGCAAGTCCTCACGGCGCATACGCAAGGAAGATGGACTGGCGACTAGGTCTCGCCAGCTATTCAAACCACGCTCATTCCGAAACAGAACGTTAGGCCATACGCTACGACCCATGGTCCCCATCGCTCTAACGGCCGTGGAGAAAGTCGAGGCTGGAGGGCGGCTACATTTAGTTCGTGCCCTGATCGATGTATGCTCTAGCCGAACCATAATTTCGTCTGACTTAGCCAGAGAGTTGCGTTTGGATGAAACACGCATGGGCGGAGAAAAGGGCTGCCTTTTGCGACTCAGAAAGCATGGGCAAAATAATCGAATCGTTCCTAATGCCGTTATCTCGCCGCACTTCAATCCTGTTACCCCATCCAGCAGTGTAGACCCCGCAATAGCTGAGCCATATGCGCACATACGACTGGCGGACCCAAGATTTTACGGCTCATCACCGATTCGTTAATACTTGCTACCGACGTCTACGCGGACATTATTCTGCCCGGGACACTGCCCACGTCCTTCGGACCACTTTTAGCTCAGAGTACCACCTTTGGATAGGTCCTCTCGGGCGTATACAGAGCTTAACTTATAATTAATTGCCATTATGCTTGAATTTACGTTATTTTCATTTGAATTATTATTTTTTCAATAAAGTGCATTGAATTGTAACCACTATGGTACCTTTAATTCTCTCCCTTTTTTATAGCAATTTAGGAAGAAGAAGGACGAAGCTCATAGCGATGACTGTTGCAGTGGTTACCTGATGCTGAACAAAAAAAATATTTTTCTAAAAAACTTTATCTATTACAATTTAAAATCAACAGAAGAGCTTGGTGACTGAAACGCGTCCATATTTTTGGATTTGCTTATCGCAAGGGGGCCGGGAGTTTTAGACCATCAATCTAAATTATTACACAAAGTAATGACCAGCCCTAATATTTTGACACATTAGGGATCCGCCCTAATGTTAGCTTATGCAGACACACATACATACACATACATATACGCGCTAACACTACTATTCCGGCCGTTAACTATTATATCCCGCCGGACAGTGACCTTTCGTTAAGTTTCCCCTTGAAGTGGTAGCTAACTGTCACTTCTTTTTGGAACATCAAAGCGGAAGCATCGCAGCTACCAGGCCTCTTCACTACAGGTAATCTGATTGTCACGAGAAGCAAATATTCTTAGTTCTTTAAATAATTGGACGCCAATAAATATTACAAACTACTAATCCAATTGCGTTTTTATATATTTTCTATTCTCTTTAATAAAACCACTGGTGCGCTCAATCGAAATCCCTGCGGCGCAACTGGGTTTCTCCATGGCGTGATTCCTTTTTTTAAATTCTGACACTCGCGGCTTTTACTGTAGCAGCTGCGTACCTAAAACTGTTATCGGACAACTTGTATAGTGTTCTGGAGTACGGCCCGTTAAGGTAGAACAAAACCAAGAAGTGAACGTGGTCCGCCTCTTTCCTGATTTTATTGGTATAAGATTTATGTGGATTTTACCTTGTCTCAAAAGTCCATGCATCATATATGAGCAAAATCAATGCTGACTTCAAATGCATATTTCTAGGTATTTTGCAAAAAAATATAGTGTTTTTGTGTGGAAACATACAAAACAGTTGTGGATTGAATATGATACATAGGACCCACCTTATCGAAAACTATTTCCCACCCTTATGTATAATAAATGAGATTTTAAATATTTTATTTTTTTGCATAAGGGCATATAATATATACTCTCTTTGCATATTTTTATATGCAAATAATATCAAATCAGATAAAGAATCCTGAAAAGAACGGGGGACCTATGCCATGAAAAAAGATGTATTGCATGAGGACAGGGAATCTGTTAAGCAAACTTATCTTTTACTAAAAAAAAGTGTAGATACCTATACCCAGAGCTATAAAAGTTCAAAAGAACATTAAAATATCTTTAATTTTATATAAAAATTGTTGCACAAACTGTCTTAAATCTTAATACAGAAGTATTTGTAAGCAGAACTTATTTTTGCGTAGGCGGCCTGCGGCCGCGCTTAAGGATGATAACCCTTACAAAGTAAATTCTATTTCTGTGTTGCAAAGAAAAAGGGCAGAAGTACTTTTGAGCAGAACTTCTTTCTACTTTGTGAAGGTTATAATCCTTAAGCGCGCTGCAGGCCACCTACGCAGAAAAAAGTTCTGCTCAAAAATACCTCTGCTCCTTTTCTTCGCAACTCAGAGAGAGTGTTCTACTTTGTGAGGGTTATAATCCCTATGCGCTTCCGCAGGCCGCCTACGAAAAAAGAAGTTCTGCTCAAAAATACTTCTGTATTAATTTTTAAGATAGTTTGTATAACAATATGTACACCAAATTAAGGGTATTTTAATGTTCTTTTGAACTTTAAAATTTGTAATTTGCACTGATGGCAATAATAGAAACTCCGTTTCCTGACCACTATTGGCTATATTTCTTTTTTATCTAATAATTAATATTATTTTATAAATCTCTAGCTCACTATACATATAACCACGGTTGCCAGACGTACTGATCTTATCAGTACAGTACTGATTTTTCAACTCTTGTAATGATTGTATTCATTTCATCAATCAGTACGATAATGTTCTGATTTCTCAAAATTTGTATTAGTTTGTACTGAATTCAATTCAAACTTCCTTAAACTGTACTGTAAAAAATAAAAAGAAAATAATTTAATTATAGTTGACATGTTTCAGATAATGTTTGATATGCCCAAGAAATTAGTACAACAAAAAGATAGGCATATCGCCGGGTCGTTGCATACCAGCTGCGATAATATGATGGAGCATAAATTATTTTAAATTAAATAAATAATATAAAAAAAATCTTTTTGATATACAACGAAAAAAGTAGAAAATAATATTTCTCAGTCCCATATAATTTGTTGTGATAACTTTTGATTTTGAAATTTTAGCAAAAGGCATTATATACAATTTATGAGATTGAAAACGAAAAACGTGGAGCGCATTAGATTTAATTGACAATAGTCAAACTACATAATATAGAACTAAAATTTCTACAGGGAAAGTACAAATTTAAGATCGATTTTAAGCGGTCGTTATTCATATATCCACATACATACATATATTACCCTTCATATCAATTCAGGTCTATTACATGCGCCCCACGCTTCGCGTTTTCAATCACATTAATTGTTTATAATGACTTTTGCTAAAATTTCAAAATCAAAAGCTATCAAAACAAATTCTATGGAACTGAGAAATATTATTTTCTACTTTTTAGTCCATTTATAAAAGCGTTGTATATTAAAAGGTGTTTTTTATACCTTTCATGAGCATGAAATGGTATTATAACTTTGGTCCGATGTTTGTAAGTACCAGAACAAAAAGAGATAGACCCATTAAAATGTATACTTATATGATCAGAACGTCGAGCTGAGTTGATTTAACCATGTCCGTCTGTCCGTCTGTCCGTCTGTCTGTCTGTTTGTATGCAATCTAGTCTCTCAGTTTTCGAGATATCCGTATCAAATTTGGTATGTGGGTGTATTTTTATAATGTATTAATCATTTGTCGGAACCGGAAGAATCGGACCACTTTAACATATAGCTCCCATACAACTGATTGTTCAGATATGAGATTTTTCGTTATAAATTCTCAATTTATGCAGCTACGAACATGAAATTTTGCACTACTTGCACCCATTATCAACAGAATACTTACAGTGAAAATTACAAAGATCGGGTCACTATAACCTATAGCCCCCATACAACTGATTGTTCAGATATAAAATTTTTCGTTATAACTCCTCCATTTATATCGCTAGGAACATGAAATTCCGCACTGTTTTCAATAATTATCAACAGAAAACTTACAGTGAAAATTAAAAAGATCGGGTAACTATAACCTATAGCTCCCATACAACTGATTGTTCAGATATGAGATTTTTCGTTATAATTCGTCCATTTATGTAGCTAGGACCATGAAATTTCGCGCTGTTTTCACTCATTATCAACAGAAGACTTACAGTGAAAATAACAAAGATCGGGTCACTATAACCTGCAGACCCCATACAACTGATTGTTCAGATATGAGGTCTTTTATCATAACTCCTCCATTTATGCAGCTAGGAACATGAAATTTCGCACCACTTTCACTCATTATTTACAGAATACTTACAGTGAATATAACAAGGATCGGATGACTACAACATATATCTTCCATACATCTGGTTGTTCAGATATGGGATTTTACGGTAAAACTCCTTTATTTGAACAGCTAAAACCGATAAATTTCGTAAGATATTTTATAAATAATAATACAAAGTCTACTGAGAAAATCATCAAAATCTATGCTGTATAAGCTTTATCTCCTATAGCACTGATTGTTCAGATACCAGTTTTTGCCATATATCTCCTTTATGTAGGAAACTAAACCCAATAAATTGTTTTACCGGTTTACATACCGATCACATAGCAGTGAAAATCACTTAGATTGGTGCCATATAAAGTATATCTTCCATACCTCTGATTGTTTAGATGCTATTTTTTATATAAGTATGTAACTCCTCTATCGATGTATGCAGATGTATTCAAAAGCAGTAATCTGTCAAAGTAAAATTTGCAGATGTTCATGAAAGGTATGAAGCCTTCGGCATAGCCGATGACAGCGCTGCTCTTACTTGTTTTTATATTACTTATTTTCTACTTTTTAGTCTTCTCTGTATACAATTTTGTAAATAGATATTAAAATAATTCAACGATATTAGTAGATTGGTGCACACTAGAGCGGGTCAAATTTTTTGCATCATCGCGATTATGGTTCTTTGGGTAATTTCAAGCATTTTTGCCCAAGAGGCAGCGATTTTACTATCTAGTTTTTTTTTTTTTAAAGTGGCTCACGTGTTGAAACAGCTGTATTGAAAACTAGGCAAAATGTTTATCTGGGGGTTTTTGGGGTCGAGGAATCTATTTCTGGCATTAATTTTTTCTTTTGATGGCCGCCAGAGGGCGCTTCCGTCCTTTTTTTTGCATCTTAACGCCTTTTTTCCGCAAATCGACAACATTGTTGCGAAAATCCACGAAATTTTACTTTCTCATAATGCAACTTAAACTTTTAAATAGCCTAAAATGTTCAGCTGTGAAAATTTTTATTTTTTTTATTTTATTTTTTTACAAAACAAATTTTTTTCTTATTTTAATATAATTCTTTTTTATTCAAAAATTCAACTTAAAAGATAAAATCATATGAAATGCAAATAAAAAAAAAGCATAAACCATTTCTAATGTTTCAATTCTTAAACAAGTATAACGTATTTTTTTTAATATTATGTTGGTAATACTGTTTATCGACATATTGTATAACAAATGACATGTGTGACAGCATGCTTTTTCATTTTCATACTGCGCTTTATCATTTTTATACTGTTTTTAATATGTAAAATAAAAAAAAAGAATAAAAAAATAAAAATAAAGTTAAAATTTTCAACGGTGAACATTTTAGGCTATTTAAGAATTGAAGTTGCATTATGAGAAAGTCAAATTTCGTGGATTTTAGCAGCAATGTTTGCGATTTTCTGAAAAAAGGCGTTAAAATCCGACTAACTACGGAAGCGCCCTCTGGCGGCCCTCTAAAGAAAAAATTAATGCCAGAAATGAATTCCTCGACCTTAAAAACCCCCAGATAGAAGTAGTATAAATATAGCGGTTCTGGAACCGGAGCAGCAGCGCCGCTATATGGTTTGCTGCTGCTCCGGTTCCAGAACCGCTATAAGGTTCCCTGGTGCTCCGCCGCAAGCTTTGCTGCTCCGCCAAAAGATGTCGCTGATCGAAATTCAAGCTCAGAACCCAGATAAAAGCCGCAAGATGTCGCTGATGACAAATCCGAGTCCAGAACCAGAACAGATCACAGGGTTTACCGCTGACGGAAATCCGATACAGGTGGTTTATATGCCGGAATTTCGTAAAGTGTGTTCGTATACATACCCTGCAAAAAATTGTGCGACTAACCTCTAAAGCGAGTATTCCAAGATTACTCTCAATCGGGTACAATTGGGCATTAATTAGTCCCAACTAGTCTCATACGGGTACTATTGGAGGTCAATTAGTCTCGACTCATCACTTATGGGTATAATTGGAGATCAATTAGTCCCCAACTCATCTCTAACGGGTACTATTAACGATTTAACGATATGTACGCACCTAGTCAATGAAATTTCATGTGCGGCGTGGGCACACAGAGAGAGTATTCACCTAACCAAACTGAGCAACCCGGTTCGAATCGCAGTTGGTGCAAATTTTTATTTTTATTTTTTAAAAGTGACTAGTCGCTTTTCATACCCGTTCGGGTATAAAGGTGAACAGTCTTTATCATATAAATATGATATATCATGTTCTCTACAAGCAGTGTCTAGTAGAGTAAGCCCTCGATCTCCTCTTACTAAAAGTTTCCGTAGTTTCGTTCCAAGTCCAAAAAATTGATAACTAGGCAAATGCAGTTCAATATGAAGCTTATTAATTATATTATTTATAAAACCTTTTCCAACGACAAACGATTTATGAATAATAAATAAATATATTAACGCCAAGTGGACGATAACGAATCCCACATAAACATATACAAAAAATGCTTATAAAAGTATGTGTATATTTAAATGTTTTATTCATCTGGAATTATTCATTCATTCATATATTGCTGACTTAGTGAGAAAAGTTGTTAAGCATACTTTTTATAAAAACTCATATTTTTATATAGAAAGCAGGAGATATTAATAATACATCGTTTCGAAAAAGGATTAAGGTAATTGTTTTTCTCCTTTATATTCACTGAAAGACTAATTTATTAAATTCAAAAGAGTCACCGAATGTCTAACAAATTCAAAAATAATACGAAATCTTTTAATCTTTCACATATGAATGGAAAGGTCTGCTGATGTTGATGATGAGAACAAAAAAAATTTAATTTGATATAAAATAAAGTTTCATAATTACTTATTTATTTATATTTATTATTAGATATTTAATGAAGAAATAAATTTTCCTAAAAATCTTACATTTTTTTCAGCACATATCATAGAATTATTATGATATTTACAAGTATTTATACTTTTATTTTTATTATATAAATTCTTTAAATTTGCACAATTTAAATCATCTAAATTATATAAAATAATATCGTATTAGAATAAGCGTTTAATCCATCTGTTTTTCTCCGATCCTTTAGCATAGAATATATAATTTTCTCTTTTCATTAATGTATGGATATATTCAATGACAGTCATTAAAGTCGAATCACCATCTTCCCATTTTAATCCATGATGATTATGATATAACCAGTTAAATATTAGTTGTTTTATCCCGTATCGTCAACTTCAAAAGGAGGTTGAATAAGAAACGTTGTTATATAAGAGTCATATGTTGATATGCTGACTTCTTTAGCAATAAATTTCCTATTAAAATAGAATCCCTGAACATCTACAAACAACGTATATTCCTCTGACATTATATAGCTTAAACTTTTTTTTAAATTCGTTTAAAAAATAGTCTTATGAGTTTCTATAAAGGTTTTTAATATTTTTTTAGAATCTAATGAAATCCTATTTAAATAATTGCAAACATAAGTATATATTAGAGCCACCAATTTTATTAACTAATCGATTACACTCCGCTGAATAATGAAAATCAAATATCAAATTAATCTTTTTATACACTACATTTACATTCTTTGTATATGTCATACTTATATAATAAATCCATCTCATTCTATTAAAAGTTAAGAAATTTCCATATTCATATCTTGTTTATAACTTTTAATATCAATTAATGTGACATCTGAGCGTAGTGTAGTATCATCTCCAGTAACAATTTCAATTTCACCGTTACTTAAAATTTTCTCGAATGCAACCTGACGATACTTAAAACAAGAAATATTCAGTTTGCGTTGAAGGAAATCACTATCATATATATAACGAATTCTTAGCATAATATTATCTATCCTCATATCTCAATTATTCCTGAAATATTTTTCTCTTTTTATATTAGATCTTGTCAACATGCTTCTATGGCTTCCTGTGTTGTGAATAACTTTTTCGGATTAGATGTAGGTGCTTCTGATGTTGTTTCAGGGATAGATGTTTTATTTACGTCCTCTTTTAATCCATTTTGATCACTTTGAGTCCATTTCATTAGTTTAAAGTTCAGTTTTATGTTTATAGTATCATTATTAGGTAGTTTTAGACAAAACTCTGTATTTTCAAATTCATTTTGACTCAAATCAATAAAAGACCTCTTTATATTTATTTTTTTATTTTAATTGTTTATTAATAAATTTGGGTTTTCCCGTACCACACGGGGTTTTAATTTAAAATATTGATGTCCATAATATACTATAAGATATTTTTTTCCTGTCCAATAATATTCTACTTCAGGAAGAGGATTCGTAGGTATCTCGTCACAAAACACCTGTAGGTCACGTGATTCCACACCTTCAGTAGATATTCCATTCCATAGGTTCTCCATTTATATAAAATTCAGTCTATAAAAAATAGAATATCAGGTATGTTCTGAAATTCGTTCGATTTGAAATCGATAAGATTTTAGAAATATTTCTATGGATTTTTAATCATAAAACTCATAATTTGGTATTGGTATGGATGATATAACATCGCTGATGTTTCTGTTATATTTTTTATACTAAATATTCAATCTTTTCATCAGAAATAACGATCAATATTTATCAAATCATATCGATTTCAAATCGTTCGATTTACAGAACATGCCTGTATATGCATATATATTTTAAAATTAGAAAACATTTGTTCTATTATTATTAGATCTTTTTAGTAAAAGCTTACCTTCGTGCTTTGTTTCATTTATATATGTTTATATAATTTACTTAAAACCTTTCACAAAAATGGACCTTATTCACAGCAAATTTCTTTAATAAATGAGAACTCATCTCAATAAAGAGATAACTTTATATACTACATTTTCATTTCTCTAATAAGCATAAGAATTCAAAAATTGGCTGGCTTTCAAAACGTCAATCACATTTAATAAATCAATGACAATTCAAAAAGAATTTAAAAATAGCCAAACAAAAAATTCTATGCTATACATATATATTTAATTTCTCTGATAAGCCCCAAGTTGTGGTGCAATTTTTTAAAACATTAATATATTAGCCTATTTATCTATTTATTAATATAAGAATAACCTTGATCTAGATTTCATCATAATTGTTTGTCTAATAATTATATCAATGCCTAGTGGACGATAGCGAACCCAAATAAATATATAAAAAAAATGCTTAAA
>NW_023460098.1:0-18111 GCF_013731165.1 Rhagoletis pomonella
CTTAGCGATGTTAACCTAGCTGAACAATCTTTAAATTTTCGAAACACATATATGCAGGAATTAGGTGTCTTTTCGGTGTTCTTCAACGCCACTAAAACTAATTTAGTAGCTCCATTGGTTTCCGAGAAATTCGCAAAAATGTGTGGGTCAGCTAGGTTTACGTAAACATAGCTGACCCATTTTTAAATTTAGCTTCTAAATTTGCCATATATATGCTGGAATTAGGTGTATTTTAGGTGTTATTCAACGCCACCAAAACTAATTTATTACTCCATTGGTTTCCAAGAAATTCCGAAAAATGTGTTTTCAGCTAGCTTTGCGCTGTTAACCTAGCTGAACAATCTTTAAATTTTTGTTTTAAATTTTCGAAAAACATATGCAGGAATTAGGTGTGTTTACGTAAACCTAGCTGACCCACACGTCTTTGCGAATCTCTCGGAAACCAATGGAACACCTAAGTTAATTTTGGAGGCCCTAATTAACACCTAAAAGACAACTAATTCCTAGCTAATTTGTTTTGATTTTTGGCGACTTGGGTCAGCTAGGTTTACGGACGTAAATAAAGGAGGCCGAAACCCCTTAAGCCATCCATGGTATTTTTGCACATAACTACTTTTTGCTTAGGCGGCCTTTGGCCGCGCTTAGGGATTATAACCCTTACTAAGTAGAATTCTTCTTTCTGTGTGCCACGGCTACTTTCCCTTCGCCCACCGTTCCTTAATCCAACGCTCTTATTGGAAAGCCGACACATGGTCAAAATCGGCAAAACCAAAGCAGCGGTTTGCCACTATTTCTGACTATGTGCTGGAGAACTGGAACAGACTATTTGATACCTAATTTGCATTTACCGCATTAGCTGTTTTTTCTATATCATAAAATGGCAGAACAGATTTGAACTGATATTAGGGAAAATGTGAATATAACTAATTCTGAAGTTTCAGTTGATCTGTAGCAAGTTTATTCTACCGTGCGAAAAAAGTTATCACCTCAATTATCTATATATGGCTCTTTATTTTACCACACGCATTTTTCTAGTTGTACTTCACTTTCAAATCAATAACTTTATAATAATTCGCCTTTAAACTAAATAATAGTAGTACTCGAACATTGGAATAATAAAGTAAATAGAATGAATTATCAAGCCCGCACTAGTACGAGTAAAATTATGAAAAATGACTATTTATTTGTCAAATTAATCGATTATAGCTTAACATAGCGTTTACACATGGGAATCGACCATCATGGTAAGGGGCCCTTCCACATAGAACATTTGCGTTGCGTTGGAGTGCAGCGTTGCCAGGTTGCCTTTTTTAACGTCATTTGGACGTTTTTTGTACCCTGTTGACGTTTGGACGTTTTTTGTGTAAAAAATGACGTTTTTTAACTTCCTTGTAGTTTTTCTTTGTTAATAAATCTTATAAGTAGAACTGATTTTGAATTATTCTCTTAATAAATCTTTACAATCTTTGTGTTTTGCTGCAGCTGCTTCCTCCAAAGGTTTTTTTTTGGGTTCTTGGACTAAGGATCCCTTGTTCAAAGGCTGGTTGTGTAAGCACTTGAGGTTACGAGGTTTGCTGTAATGATGCAATTGCACATCAAAAGCCAAATCAGGTAAAGCTGATCTATTGCTCGCAAAAGCACCAAAAAAGCTGTGCAGCATAAAACGTCAGAAAAAAGTAGGCGATTTTTTTAAGACCTCATTGAAAATGTACTGAACGCAAAAAAGACTGAAATATTAGGTCCATTCAATAACTTTTCCAGTAAGTACTTGCAGCGAGAGCGTGAAAGAAACATAGAGAGTAAAATTGAGAGCAAGAAAAAATTTTCTGAAAAAGTTATTAAACGCAGAACTAGTAAAAACTTGCAACTTAAGCCATTTTGACACTTTTTGACTTTTAAGTTTTGGCGCGCAATTTTCTTTTTAATTGGGAATAGTTCTGATCATCATAAAAGTAAAAAGTATACAATATATTTGAATTTTTTATCCATATTTTCATTTCACTAATTATGTTTCATCAAATCATCCTCTTAAACAGTTTGTTTACCTTTGAATTTGAAACATAACCTTACTTTTGGACTCCTGCAAACTCCCGCAAGTAAACTTTTTACTTGCAAGAATTTGCAGCTCTCTCGGGCTGTTACGCTCTCGAATTCGCTCCCTCTTGGAAATATTTGGGTTATTGAATGCATTTCCAGTAAAAACTTGCAAGTACTAGTAACAATTCGGAACAATTTTTTTGATATTGAATGGGCCTATTGCTATGTTCTTTTTAGCAGAACGTAATTTAGCATTTTCGACAACCGAGCCCCTAACCAAATTTCTACAAGAAAAAAAATTATTAAAACCAACGCGATTATTTAGCCCCTTAAAGCTTGCACATTATTGCCCTGAAATTTAATGGGCTAAAAAATCTGAATAGAAAGTTGAAAATCTAGCTGAAAATTTGCAGATTGTTTATAATTTTTGCACAATTTTTGTGGATTTATATTTTGTTTGCTAATGAGATTGGCTTTTATGGAAAAATAATAAACATTAAATAAACGAAAGAGAAACAGCCAAAATCGATCAAAATGTTGATGACTTAATCAGTTGATCACAATTGTATGTATAAAATGATATTTATATTAACGATCTCAGACCAGTTTACAATGAATTTTAAATGTGCTCTGTCGAAATAATATTTTAATATACCTTACGTACATATCGGGCCCTAACCACCAAAATAACGTAAGCGGCATTTTTTCAAAATTTTCTTTTTGATGCAGAACGCCTCTAGATGCTCTAGGAATATTTCTGCATCAAAAAGATGATTTTGAAAAAAATGTCCCTTTCGTTATTTTGGCGGTTAGGGCTCGATATGTACCTTTGTATACAATAAAAATTTAAATACGAACAATTTATTGTACATTCATTTGAAAAAGACGTTTTTGGGTAGGAAATGACGTTTTTTCAGACCAAGAGGGACGTTTTCCCATGCAGAAGACCTGGCACCACTGTTGGAGTGTGCCACGCAGGACAAGAGTGAAAAAAAAAATTATTTTTTGAGCGGGTTCTACGCCATCTTGTTTCGCTGGAAAACGAATGAAAAGTAAACAAATCAAAGAAAACAACGAATACAAAAATTATTATCAGCAATTTTAAACACTCAGTTTGGCTAAAACGATTCATTAAAAAGCTTTAAAACTTGTTGTCATTGAAAAATAGACTAAACCAGATTCGCAATTAAGATGTTGTTTTATTTAAGTAAAACTTTGGTTTTGGTCTACAAACTATTACATCAACCGCGTTTGGCGCGAATTACAGAAAACCGCGTTGGGCGCGGGTTTTGTGGGGTATGTTCTCGTCGGCTTTTGCGCTGCGAATGACTTTGAACAAATAAAAGACAAGTAAAATATAAGTATATAAGTAAAAACATAAATGATCGAAAATTACATAGCGGTAACATAAAATTATCTGGTGCTGCCGGATGGATGTTGTGTTGCCATGTAGGTGGCGTTAACATCCCACCCCCCGGCGAATCCTAGTGGGGATTCGCAAACTCCAAAGCGGCTAGCTTCGAGGCGAATAGTTCCACCACTGGCCGGTACCGCGGCGCTTCTCACTTGACCGTCTTTCGCTTTAATGACTTCGGTGATGCGGCCGGTCTGCCACTGGTCTCTTGGCAAGTGCGGTTCGCAAACCAATAATAGCTGTCCTGGTTGAAGATGAGTACCTTCTTTATACCATTTTGAACGCGTCAGAAGTTGTGGTAGGCACTCGTTGATCCATCGCTTCCATAAGCGATCTTTTAAGTTTTGCGCGATACTCCACAGCTTTTGGAGGCACACCTTCTCGTCGGCATCGCCAGGAGTCTGCGTAGAATTGAGGCCTCCCAGAAGAAAGTGGTTTAGAGTCAATGGTTCCGGGCTCTGTGCCGACAACGGTATGTCTGTCAACGGGCGACTGTTGACAATGTTTTCGGCTTCAATAATCACGCTACAAAAGGTGTCTAGTCGAGGGGCCTCTTCCTTTAATACACGATGAAGGATTCGCTTGACACACTGAATCAGGCGTTCCCAGCACCCACCTTCGGCTGGATTGGCTGGACAACTGAATTTCCATTCGATCTGGTCCCTTGACGTCTCACGTTGAATAGCTTCAAAATCGAAAGTTCTCTCGTCTTTTGCCAAGTTATGTTGTGCTCCAACCAAATTGGTCCCGTTGTCGCTTCTAATGCGAACTGGCAAGAATGCGTCGGTTGAAAGATCGACTGACACTTCGAGATGAATCGCTCTTGTGGTTAGGCACAACGCTTCTCACGTCTTCGACCAATGCTGACGAAGAACGGGCCGCAATAATCAATTCCGGTATAGGAAAATGGGCGGACGTATGGCGTTAGACGATCGGATGGTAACTGACCCATCAAAGACGTGATCTGCTTGGTAGACTGACGTACACACACTGGACATCCTTTTCTTACAGCTTTCAGTATGGCGTGTGCATGTGGCACCCAAAAGCGCTGACGCATTTCATTGATCGTTAATCTGTTGTTTTGGTGATGATTCTTCCGATGAAAGTGATCCAAGACGAGGGACGCGAGGCGATGTCTCTGTGGTATCATAATTGGACGGTGTGTAGACTCCGGCAGACAGTATGCGCCATCGATTCTGCCATTTATGCGCAAGATCCCATCCGGATCTAGTTTTGGTGTCAGTTGAAACAGTGGGCTCGACCTCGAAAGACACTTGTTTGCACGTAGTGTGTTGATCTCATTGCCATAGACGTCGAATTGTGCTTGACGACATGTCTAATTTTCCGCGGCTACCATCTCACTCGGCACTAACTCACCTCCTTGGCGTGATTCAGTCTTTAGTTTGCGTATAAAACGTAAGATCCATGCAACCACTCGTAGTAGCCGTGTATAAGATGAAAACTTGTTGATATCGATGGCATTTTGACGATTATGTGCGACTAATGTCCTCTTTATACATTCTTCTTAAACGTTGTTTGAGTGCAGTTGCTCTTGTTCTTCAGGCGAGTTCTCTTCTTTGGATCGCAATCTGTTCAGCTCTCGTTGTGTGCAGACGTGTTTTCGTTTTGCTCCGATATTTTATTTATTCTTTGGTAATGGCCAACTGCTGTGGCAAATGTAGTAAAGCGTTTTCGAGATCTGACGCGAATTTGGTGCCGTGTAATGGTTTTTGCAGGAAAACATTCCATCATGCGTGTTGTAAGGGCATATCTGAATACGATATGAACTTGGTTAAAACTAACCGGCATTTAATTTACCTCTGTGAAGACTGTGTTGTTATGCCGGAGAAACTTTGTAAAGTTCTCGACGAGATTATGGTGACCCAAAAGCGTAGTATTGAGTTAATATCAGACGCTTTTGATGCCAAATTCAAAGATCTTTCTGTCCAACTTGATGCATTAAAAAAAAACTTATTTTATCTTTGCATTTCACCAACAATTCGAATGCACGCAATTTAAATGCTCTTAATGTGGGTTTGCTGGCAGCTGAGTTTGGTGCTAGTGCTTCGTACAACAACAATAATTACTGTTCATCGCCTGGTGCTGTTGTGGCTCCCGCTTCCCCTCATTCGTTTGGCTCTGAAAGCGTCTTGTCTGAGCGCACATCGGCTCAGAGTGTTAGCGTCATCTCTCCCGCTCGCAAAGTTGATTCTGGCAGGATTGCTAGTTCTAGTGGCTCTAAAACTGTACGTCATGTTGACGGCCTCATGAACACAAATACTGTCGCTGGTTGTACTGCCAATTTACTTGCGGGTACTACTACCACCACGAAGCCATCAACACCGTGCACTGCTAATGCTTCTTTTGCTGCTAATTCATCTTTACTCGCTCCTGTAATTGTGAAAAACATTTCTTCTGCTGGTTTGCCACCTGTTTCACAACATATACCGACTGATGGTGTTAGTGCTAAATCTGATGCTGTTAACGCTACGGGCGCGGAAGTGCCTAATCCTCCTTCTCCTTCCCGCAGCCCTGTTTGGCTTACTGCTGAGAGTAAAAGGAAACAGCACATCCAAAAGCGAACTCGCGTGGTGGGATCAAATGATTGTAGTGATCTTGGAGTGGCTGCCCGCTTTAAGTGGTTGCACCTTTCGTCTTTCGTGCCAACCGTCTCCTGTGACAATATTGTTGATTATGTGGTGAGACACGCTGGCATTGATAAGCGGCACTTAACCTGCTACAAGTTAGTCAAAAAAGAGTCGAGACTGGATGCCTTATCCTATGTCAATTTTAAGCTTGGCGTCAGCGAGTTCGATTGCGAAAATCTAATGAGACCAGAGTTGTGGCCAGCTAATGTTTCTGTTCGGCCGATCCGTTTTTTTCACAGAGGGACAAAACAAACTCATCCGAATTAGTTCATTTGTCCTCGGATGCGCCTGATCCCGTAGTATTGGATATTAATAAGTTTAGTTGTAATGCATATTTAAATGTTAATAGGCAGATATATAATTATAGCTCTTTGAAGGTTTATTTCCAGAATATTTCTGGCCTTCGAACAAAATCAGCAGCGGTACGCTCTATTAGCTCGCAAAGGGATTTCGATGTTTTTGTTATTGTTGAGTCATGGCTAAATGCGGATTTCTTTGATGAGAAATTTTTTGATTCAAACATTTATAATGTCTTTAGGAAGGACAGAGATGCAACTAAGACTGGTTGTCTGAGAGGCGGCGGAGTTCTTATTGCGATTCAGCGTAAATTTCATTCGATCTCTGTCTCGCTTGAAAATGATGATTCTCTTTTGGATCAGCTTTGTGTTCGCATCAGTGCCTCATCTAGTCATGACTCTCTGTTATATTTATATTATAATCTTTATAAAGCGCATTCTGACAACATAATGTCTTTAGTATTAAATAAGCTAGGAGATGACCACCTATGTGTGTTAGGCGATTTTAATCTTTTTAATGTATGTTGGTCCACATCTTTTTCCAATGCTGGTCTCTCGCCAATTAATGTCAATGCGTCCCATGAAGTGTACTTTATAGACAGCCTCTTAAGCCTTAATTTATTACAAATCAATAATTTTGTTAACAAGTTGGATAGAATTCTTGACCTCATATTTATTAGCGATAACATTAAGGGCCGGTTACTCAATGTCTGGTTAACACTAATCTGCGGTTAAACATCGTTACCGACGTCTTCGACTCCATGCATATAACAGGGAGTCGGTAACGTCGATAACGATGTTTAACCGCAGATTAGTGTTAACCAGACTTTGAGTAACCGGCACTTATTATTATTATTATTATTAGTATGTCGGGTATACTCGCGCTGCGACCTAAAAGATCTATTGTGCTAAACCCTGATTGTAGTCACTCCAACCTTAGGCTGTTCAAGAAATTAAGCACATTGGAGGGTGCCGTGTTCCAGATCTTGGATGGAGAAGACAATCGTTCCCCAAGGTGCATCGGCCCTTAATGTAACATTGAAGTTTGCCACAATCCGATCACTCCATCTAATATGCATCATGTTCCTCTGCTACTAAAATCTGAATTTTATGTATTCCCGTCTTTCAATGCTGGTGACAAACCTAAGTTTAATTATGCAGCCTACGATTATCCCAAGTTAGATAGATTACTGGGTGAATTAAATTGGGAATGCTTACTCTCTTGCCCCGATGTAGCTAAATGCTTCGCTACTTTCAAATCTGTAATTTCTGATTTTTGTTTTAAATTCATTCCAATGATTAGAAAAAGACCTTATAAATTACCGTGGTATAATCGTGACTTGAAAAAACTGAAGAATCTTAGAAACAAATGTTATAAATAAAATATCAGGTCCATCTTAAAAAGTTTAACTGCTTGAATAAATTCCTCTACAGAAATTATATCTTAGGCATTGAATCCCATATCAAAGAAGATCCGAAATCGTTCTGGCATTTTATTAAGTCTAAGAAGAACAACTCTAGTATTCCCTCAGCTGTATTTTTTGAAGATAAATGTACCTCCACTCCAGCTGAAGTTGCAAATCTATTTGCTGCATTTTTTAGTTCTAATTTTGTAGATGATAACCCTACTGTGGATTCTAGTTTCTCTGCTAGTGTGAGTTCTACTAATTTTGGCTCCCTTAGATTTTCGTCTGACTATATTGCTAATGGCATTTTAAATCTAACAGCTTCTGCAAAACAAGATATTGATGGGCTCTCTTCAATCATTATAAAGAAGTGCCCTGCTTTGATCTCTCCTTTAAAAATTATTTTCAATAGGTCTTTGCCTCCGGTATTTTTTATGATGAACTGAAATTGACTTCAATTACCCCTATTCTTAAAAGTGGCAACAAAAGTGATGTCTGTAATTACAGACCCATTTCGAAACTTTCAACAATTTCCAAACTTTTTGAAGTTATCGTCAAGGAGAAAATGTATTTCGCGACAAAAAGTGTAGTCTCACCCAATCAACATGGTTTCGTCCCCAACCGATCTACGGTTACTAATCTAGGCGTCTTTAGTGAGTATTGTATTGCAGCTATCTCGAACGGTTTCCAAGTCGACTGCATTTACACTGATCTTGCTAAAGCATTTGATAGAGTTTCGAATAGCTAGCCTCATTGGGTTTCCACTCAGTATTTTTGCAATGGCTCAAATCTTATTTGTCGGATAGGCGCTGTGTGGTCTCTGTATTAACAGAGTTGTTCTTCGGAATCTTTCACTGCCTCATCGGGGTTTCCTCAAGGTAGTATTTTAGGTCCCTTACTCTTTGTATTATTTATAAATGATGTGAGTTCTGGTTTTTCATTTACTAAATTTTTGCTGTATGCTGACGATTTGAAAATGTTTGCTGTGATTGAAAATTCGTATGATGCGCTTAGACACAGTTGGTGTCTCAGCTCTCGCCTTTCTCTGAATATTAAAAAATGTTTTCAAGTTACTTTTTCCAAAAGTCACAGTATTCTTTCGACGTCTTATGCAATCTCTCAAACTTAACTATAAAAAGTTCAAGAAATCAAACACCTTGGTGTAATTTTCAGCTCTAATTGGTCTTTTAACAGCCATATCAGTCACATAATTTCTAAATCTTACGCTGAACTTGGTTTTCTCAGGCGTCAGAGTTCAATGTTCTCTGACCCCTATACACTTAGATTGTTATACACATCTTTTGTTCGTTCTAAGTTAGAATATGCTTCTTTTATCTGGAGGTCATACCACTCAAACCTAATTAATAGGATTGAAAGGGTTCAAAAGGTTTTTCTTAAATTTGCCCTCAGAAATCTTAACTTTCCACTACTGCCTATTCCATCGTATAAGTCTCGTTTGATATTAATAGACCTTAAATCTCTGGAAGCCAGAAGATCTTTGCTATCTCTAACTTTTACGTTTAGCTTATTAAATGGTGTGATCGATTGCCCTACGCTCCTAGAGCAGGTCAACTTCAATGTTCCTCTAAGGAATCTTGGCAATCCTCTGCCGTTTTATGGAGGAAATTGTGAAACGGGGTATGCCAGAAATGCTCCTATCTCAAGAGCTTTAAACGAATTCAACACGATCTCGAATTCTATCGATCTGGATTTCTCTCTTCCAAAAAGTTTATTTATCTTATCTTTGATCTCGAAACTGTAGAGTGATTTATGATTTACACGTATCGTCTAAAGTACCTAACTTTTATCTCTAGTCTGTAAGGAACTTCTGTTTCATATGACTGAAATAAATAAATTACAAAATTACAAATTACAAAAAATGTGGGACCTGTCGTCCAGAGAGAATCTGTGCGACACATTGGCGAGGGCTTGACCTTGGTGTCTTCATCCGCCACGTTGAGCGCTGAGGGCACCCATCGCCATTGACTCGGACTGGATGTGGCTAGTATTTCCGATATTCGGGTTGAGACAAACTGCTTAAAGTCTCGTGTAGTTGACCGGATCCATGACAAAACGGTTCCCGAATCGCTCCAAAATGTAAAGCTATATATGTCCCGGTCAAGGCACCTTTCGACTGACAGTCGAAGACGGCTACCAAATATCGCGGCTTGCAGTTCCAAACACGGAACTGTTGTTGCTTTTTTGGGAGCGCATCTCGCTTTAGCTGCTACAAAGGCAACTTGCACGGTGGTGGTCAACGTCCGGAGATATACTGCAGCGGCATAGGTGGTTTCGCTTGCGTCGACAAAGACATGAAGCTGAAGACCGTCGGCGGTGGAATATAACGGTGAGTAGCAGCGAGGTATGGAAAACTTGCGAACTGACGCGAGCGGTTCCGGTAAATAGTCATCCCAGTCGATGCCTTGTCTCCAGGTCTCTTGTAGTAGCAGCTTTATAGGAATTGTGACGTTGGCTAACAGGCCAAACGGGTCATAGATGACCATGGCCAAGCCTAGTAGCTCACTTTTTGTAGGTGACCTCTTGCCATCTGTGACTTCTATCGGTATCTTCAGGAACCTGAAATGAAACTCCAGCGTGCCATTGGTGGAATTCCAATACATACCCAAGATTTTGTCTGTTTTTGGCTGATGTTCCATGCTGATGATATCGGACTGCACTGCGTTATTGTTGATGAGTCGTTGTTGCAGTTCCTTGCAGTTGGAAATGAAGTTCCGTAGATTTAACCCGGCGGCTGCGTTTATTGCTACTGCCTCGTCAACCACCTCCTTGGCTTCGGTTGGGCTATCGAAGCTAGCAACAAGATCGTCAACATATGTGTTTTCTGTGACGACTACTACACCCCTGGGCATTGTTTCCCGAAAATTGGCGGTGTTGATGTTCTTTACGTGTTCTGCGCAGCATGGCGAACAAGCTGCACCGAAAATCATTGACGTCATCATGTAAACTTGAATGGGCTCATTTTGATTTCCATCCCTCCATGAAAATCTTTGGGAATTCCTGTCACCCTGTCGAATCTTTATTTACAAAACATTTCTTCAATGTCTCCGGCCACAGCAGTTTGGCGTTGGCGAAACTTATGCATTATATTCATAAGCGGTTGTGCACATTCGGGACCTTTCAGTAGGAATGTGTTTAGTGAAACGTTGGAAACTGTGGCTGCTGCGTCGAAAACTACGCGGAGCTTATTTTGCTTGTGAGAGTTAACCACTCCAAAGTGCGGCAAGTACCAAGTGGCAGGGCTGTCTTGCATTGCTTCGGCTTCTGATAGTAACTGGGCATACTCTTTGGCGATGTATTTTCCAATAGCTGATTTGTACATCTCAGCATATAGGCTGTCCTTTACCCTTTTGCTCTCTACGTTAAGCAATCTTCGTTTAGCCATCTCGTAGCTGTGAGGTAAGGCGACGTCATCCGCGCGCCACAATAGGCCCAGTTCGTAACGCTGGCCAATATTTCGCGTCGTAGTTTCGAGGATAGTCCTAGCTCTGGTGTCATCATCGGATTCCAACGGTCTATCTGATACCTTCACGCCTAAACTTTCTATACTGAAATATTCATCGACCAGTTGATGAAGCTGCTTCGTTGTAGGCGACCTTCGAACGTGAAGACATTGGACTGCACTCCTAACTTGGTAGCGGCTGCTGTTGGCTCATGAGGACCAGCATGTATTGTCTTTTCGGCCATACTTACATGACTGTTGGCTAAACCGATGAGTAGCGACGGTTTTACGGCGACATAACTTGATATTTTCACGCCTTCAAAATCACTATATTGGTGGCGATGAAATGTCTGCACTGGTAAATCCAACTCCTTGACGGTGCATGTATTCTTCAGCTGGTACCATGTTTTCGACTGGGCTTCGCGGACGTCCAGATTGAATGTAATGTTAGCGGCTCTGCCCGACCCTTGACTCCGATCTCGTTGGCGATAGCTTCCTCCAACAGCGTTACCGATGACCCTTCGTCTAGCAGTGCATACACTTTCGTGCTGGCTCCGGGCCCCATCAAAATAACTGGTAAACTTTTTTAAACGGCAAGTACCGTGTTTACTATCGGTGCAGCTCAGAAAATGTTCATTTCTACTCTGCAACTCGGCGGTAGGCTGAGCTGGCGTTATCGGGCTGTGCTGACGTAAGAGCGGGTTGTGCATACGACTGCACCCGTCAATCGCACACTCTTGTTTGCGTTGACATCTGGTCAGGCTATGACCGCGTTGCAAACAATAGAAACATA
The DNA here is from genome assembly GCF_013731165.1 of Rhagoletis pomonella. NCBI lineage: Eukaryota > Metazoa > Arthropoda > Insecta > Diptera > Tephritidae > Rhagoletis > Rhagoletis pomonella. The sequence goes on from NW_023460098.1 coordinate 12,055, forward strand.
GACCCTTAGCCTTCACCAACTCCCATCTCTGGCGTACGCTAAATGCTTTAAATTGCCGACATGCCTCTAAATTGTGACCTTAATTACATTTCAAGCAGGAAAGTTGCTCCTTTCTTTGCTGTTGGTTACTAATAACCAGCACACGACGTGAGGTATTTGACGGACAACTTGGCGGTTGACTTATTGGACGTGTATTTGACGGTGCTTGACTGTTACGCATGCGAGACAACGTTGACGGCATGACACTGACTACTCTTGCTAATTCGCTTAGCCATTCGGCGAATGTCTGGACAGTAGGAAATGGTATTGATATTGGCAGCGTATCGGCTCCACGCAATCGGCTTCGAGCCAGGTAGCTTCAGTACAAGTAGCTCTAGGAGCATTGGGTTCAATAGATGATGCCCGCAGCTTGCTGCTTGAAAAAATGCGACAATGTTGCGAACCCTGTTAGTTAGCTCTAGCACTTGTTCCAGCCGGCCTTCATATATTATAGGAAATTCTTTTACTTTTCGCATCTGCACATTTATGAGTAGTTCAGGTCTACCGAAGTTGAACTGGAGCTCCTCCATAACCTGCGGAACATTCTCGGGAAAAATTAGCAGCGATGACACAACACGCCTCGCGTTGCCTTGCAGGGCTGTATGTAACCTCATAAGGTTCTGTCTGTTATTGTACCTGAACTCAATTGTGCTATCAATATAACTCGCCCGAAATAGCGGCCAATCTTCTGGGTCGCCATAAAAAACTGGCAACGGATGTAATTTGACGCTAAATATTTCAGAGTAGTAAGGTGTTAAGGCAGGCGACTGATTCTCTGATGGCTCCGTTGGCATAGCTTGCGACGGCAGGTGTTGTTGTGCATTCGGTGCAGGCGTTGGCTTCTGACGGCAGAGCATTTAATGACGTCGACAAAATTCTGACTGAAGGCGGCAGTGACTGACCCTGCAGCGTATCCGTTGGCGGCGGCTGCGCTATCGACTGACGCAGCGGCATGTTAGTTGTTGACGTCTGCAGCGACTGACCCTGCGACGTATAAGTTGGCGGCTGCGCTATCGACTGGCGTGGCGGTATGTTAGTTGACGACGCCTGCAGCGACTGACCCTGCCGTGTATAATTTGACGGCTGCGCTATCGACTGACGTAGCGGCATGTTGGTTGATGGCGTCTGCAGAGACTGACCCTGCAGTGTATAAGTTGACGGCTGCGCTATCGACTGACGTAGCGACATGTTGGTTGACGGCGTCTGCAGCGACTGACCCTGCAGTTGTTGATTCGATAACGGCGGCATTTTCCCGGAAGATAATGCGCGGTATATTGATGTTATAGGCGGTGTTTTATCCCCACTGAGTAACAGTGGTTGATTCGAAGCGGGTAACTGTCGCACCTCGGCTAGCGGTAATGCTGTGTGGCAGGCAAGTGTTTCTGCTGCGTCTGCTGATATGCGTGTGCGAAGCTCTACTATGTCCTTTTGACTTTTTTCACGTAGCCTCTCGCAACTCTTCTACCGTCTTCTTGATGCCGGTTAATGCTGAAAGTAGGGTATTCATTTGCTCCTGTGACATGTGAGCCGAATTACCCTCCATTACGGTTTGATTTGCAGCTCCTGCTCGTCTGAATGCCCCTCTTCATCCCGACTTGTGCCTCTGGTCGTCATCAGCATGCTTGCTGTTACGATCAACCTATACTCCAGCAACTCTCAAATTTTCGCGTGGGTCGCTTGTCAGCTGTTCCAGATAAATAAAATTATGTGAAATATTTTTCGTTTTTAATAAAATTCGGGCAAAAAATATCGTTTCTCATGCAATTATTTATATAAAGTATTAATTTATGTGTCGTTAGTTTGTTAATTTTGTCTCCAAAGCATTCGCTGCCAAGCGTTTATTGTAGCAAGCATACTTCTAACGTGCGTTCTGTCAAACCAACGCCAAAGCCAACACCAAAGTTCTATGTGGACCGGCCGTAACATACTAGTTTAACAGCCCTATTCGCATGTTTTCACAGTCGTCAATTGTCATTATCGTGTCATCAACTATAGTCATAGGTATGCACATTTACAGCGCTCTTATACGATATGTAATTGCATATGTAAAGGCTACTTTTTTATCTACTCGTATGTACCATATATTAGAACGCATCAGAAAGGTAGCATTTGCATATACAAATACAAATCTTGTACGAGCGTTTTTAATAATGACAAGCGAAAGTAACGTTCTATTTGCCAATCGCGGGGCGAAAGTTTCTCTGTAGTGAAACCGCTGTTCTTTGTTTACATTTTAATTGTTCTTTTTGATCGCCACTGCAACAGCCTGGATATCCTTTAAAGAAAACCGTAAGGGATTACAAAACGCAAGAAAAGTGACTTGTTTTATATTAGGAAAGCAAACAAATGATAAAGTGAGGCAAATAATTTTCCGCGATCGCAGCAATCCCATATAATTACCAGACTCTGCGTAAGTAGTATATGATAGTATAATTTTATATTTTACAGCTATCTTGCACTCCTCAAGATTTTGGTTGTGCAGCCTTATTTACGCAAAAAGTTCCATTCGTGGGAGCGAAGCGAATGGACCAACATCGCTTTGGGAAGGAGGACCTTACCATTGCCGTTATTGTTACCATTGTTATCGACACAATAGTTGTGTTCCAGCAGCAGAACGAATTGCAGGATTTTACAGGAAGCTGTTCCCGCACGACACCTTACATAAGGTTTATTAAGGACGAAAACAGCTGTTCCTGTCAATCCTGCAAAACCTGCTATTCGTACTGCTGCTGGAACGCAACTAATGTTGAGTGCATGGAGTCAGTGATGTAGGTAACGATGATTAACTTGGGATTCATTATCGAGATAGTAATCGCCATTCTGGGTTATTGGGCAATGCCGGGTATGCTCCATAGCCACGTTCTATACAACGCGCATTTAATTAAACACATTCTTTGGCACGTAATATTGGAGTTCTCAAAAGTCGGTTTCAGTGTTTATTAGTAACCTTTCAGTACAAACTATGAGAGGGGTTGTGAAAATCTTATCTTATCTTACTAATATTATAAATGTGAAAGTTTGTATGTTTGGATGTTTGGGAAATCATCACGCGGAAACGACTGAACGGATTTGCATGAAATTTTGTACGCAGATAGCTTATGGGCCAGATTGGTTAATAGGCAATTTTTTAAGAGTTGCCACCTGTTAAAAAAGTTTAATTTATTTAATATGCGGGAACGACTGAATGGATTTGCATGAAAATTTGCACACAGATAGCTTATGATCTACAGTGGAAAATAGGCAACTTTTCTTAAGAGTTGCCACCTGTTAAAAAAGTTTCATTATATCAAGACGCGGAAGCGACTGAATGGATTTGCATGAAATTTTGAAGGCAGATAGCTTATGACTTACAGTAAAAAATAGGGTAATTTTTTGGAAGAGTTGCCACCTGTTAAAAAAGCTTAAATAAATTAATACGCGGACACGACTAAACGGATTTGCATGAAATTTTGCACACAGATATATTATGACCTAGGTTAGAAAGTAGGCTACTTTTTTTAAGAGTTGCCACCTGTTAGAAATGTTTAATTTAATTAATACGCATAAACGAGTCAACTGATTTGCATGGAAGTTTTCACACAGATAGCTTATGAGCTACGTTGAAAAATAGGCTACTTTTTTTAAGAGTTACCACCTGCTAAAAAAGTTTAATTAAATTAATACGTGGAAAAGTCTGAACGGATTTGCATGAAATTTTGCAGGCAGATAGCTTATGACCTATAGTGGAAAATAGGCTAATTTTTTGGAAGAGTTGTCACCTGTTAAAAAAGTTTTAATTAAATTAATACGCGGAAACGACCGAACAGATTTGCATCACATTTCGCACGGAGATAGCTTATGACCTATGTTGGAAAATAGGCTACTATTTTAAGAGTTATCACGTATTAGGAAAGTATAATTAAGATAATACGCGTAAATGACTGAACTGATTTGCATGAAAGTTTCCACACAGATAGCTTATGACCTAGACTGGAAAATAGACTACTTTTTTAAGAATTGCCACCTGTTTGAAAATAAAATTTGGCTCAAAGATGGTTTATGACCTAGATTCAAAAACAGGCTACTTCCTTAACCGGTTTTCCGATCAGAACGAAATTTAGTACACTTACTATGGATTTCGGAAGGATGGTCTTAGACTGAAAGTAAGTCCGATAACTCAAGGCCCCTCCCATACAAATTGGAATTTTCATATTACATACATATCCCTGGAAGTATTTGTGGGATAGTTCACTTGGTATAGTGATATCTATGTGAAATCAAAGTTGGCATTATTCGACTGATGTTTTAATCAGTTAGTTAATTCGATTAAATTCAATCTGATTAGAGTTAATCATGATTAATTTTAATCTGACTAAACAGTTAATCGTAACCGCGATTAAAAAATTAATTTTTAATCATTAACTCTTAATTCGATCAAGTAGGTTTGGTGATTAATTAAGTTATGCTGGAATTTCCCTGTGCACACAAACCAAGTTAATCCGGTATGGCTAAGTCGGGTTTCCTTATCCATCTAAGCAATTTGGTGTGCATTTTCATTAAGATATATACCAACAAACGTTTTAAAAACTAGGTTTGGAAAAGTTCCCAGTTTATGTATTTCTAATAACAATAATTATAATTTTTTTATATTATGTTGTTTTTATAATCGTAAAATACAAAATAATTATTATAACTGGTGTTTGGTTTCAAACTCGGACAAACTAGACAAATTAATCAGATTTTATTTTTAATTGGATTAACGATTAATGTTTTAAATTAATTAAACGTAATCGCAGCCAGCGATTAACGATTCAAAAAATGTTATCATTAATCGTACAGTTGATAACGACTAATTAATTTTAATCGGCAAACGCGATTAACATTTTAATCGTTAATCAGATTAACAGTTTTCCAACACTGTGTGAAATCATGTTCATATTCACGGAGAAAAATCGAGGTTTTTGGAAATGAGGCGTAGCACCTCCCATACTGACTGAAAGCTTCATAATGCATATCCCTTCAAATGTTTGGGGTAAAGTACTCAAGGTTGGTACGGAAATACATATGTATGTATGTATGTGAAACTAATACCATACTCATGGAGAAAAATGAGAGTTATTGGAAAAGGTGATGTGGCAACTCCCATGCATATTGATTTTTCTATGCCGCATATCTCTGGAGGTGTTTGTTGCAGAGGACGGGAGCTTGGCACCGAGATGTGTATACAAAAATAATTCCATACTCATGGAGAAAAATTTGCGTTATTCGAAAAGGGGGCATGGTACCTCCCGTACAAATTTACTTTTATACTGCATATCCCTAGAGGTGTTCATGGTAGAGTACTGCACTTGGTACTGGGGTATGTAAAATCAATTCTAAATTCATGAAAGAAGATTAGGGTTATAAGAAAAAGGGGCGTGGCACTTTCTGTGCAAATTGACTTTTTCTTGCCACATATCCCTGGAAGTGTTTGTGGAAGGATACTGGAACTTAATATGGAGTTGTGTATACAAAATGTTTCAATTGCTCATGAAAAAAATGTGAGTTATTTAAAAAGGAGGCATGTCTCCTCCCATACATACTAAACATTTCTTAATACATATCTCTGGAAGGATAGAAAATCTTTGGAAGTATTTTAAATTTGTTATGGAGATTTATTTTATAAGTGCCGTACTGATAGAAAAAATTTCATTTAATGGAAAAGGGAGAGCCGGGTTCGGCCTTATAATCTAAAGCTCTCTTGAGGCATTTGCTACAGTAATGAGAAGTGGTATTTTATCAAGGCCAGGTTACTAAATTTGAGTTGGAAATATTAGAACCCGCCGTGACACTTCCAAGAAGGTTACATGTTTACGCGTCGTATACCTGGAACCCTTTTAAGGTAAACTTAGAGGGATTGATATCTTTCGTATGCCTAGCAGACGAGATTTTATAATTTCATAGTTTTAAACGGCCTAAATACCTTAACTCGCTTAAAAAACAACGAGCTATAACGAAATGGGCACAGAAATAAAATCTAATGGCCTTATTCAAAAAAAA
>NW_023460098.1:28111-42771 GCF_013731165.1 Rhagoletis pomonella
GGCACCTCCCATTGACGTGACAGTTTTAATCAGCTATAACTTCGAAACCGTAAGTCACATGACTTTGAAATTTGGTGTGTTCACATACATAGAATAGTTTATATCTCCCTTAATTTATGGCAAACTGAAAATCTTTCTAACTGTTTTATATTTTTATTTGTTTACCCCGACTGACGCCGGATACTCTGCATCATAAAATATACTTTTGCAAAAAATTCTGCCAAAAGATAGCGCTGGAGTCGAGATATTAAAGAATTTGTCTTTATCGTACTACCTGGGTTAACGGGTATTTTTTGATAAGTGCTTCAGCATAAAACGTACCCAAAAAGTAGATGGCGCTGGAATCAAGATATTTAGATACCGCTCTACAAATGTACTTTTGAGATGACTTAATAAAGCCCCATCCTTTAAGTATGAATACAAAGAAGCGAAAAATGTTTAAGGCGCCAGGTCCTAGACACACCAACGGGCCATGGGTATATCAAGAAGAAGTGGGTCGAATTGAAAAGAACACGATAGGAACATAAATGACCCCGTTTGAGCGAGAACACTCTTTCTTCCTGTGGAACAGCAGGATTTAACCATTAAACCGAAGCGAATAGTGTTTACATTACAAACCCTTTTTGCAATTCAAACCTATTTTTGTACTGGTCAACGCAAAAGTTCTTATCAGGCGTAGTGAAGCAAGCCAGGCATTTGCTAGTATGAAATAAATTCAAATAGATTAAAATGAAAACATATTAAAACCACTTTAAATATAATATGGTTCATTTACTGGTACCAACAGGTTTTTCAACTTCAAAAGGAGGCCAAAAACGTCACAACCTTACTGTTTATTTTCTCGCTAGTGCGTTGCCACTTTTTCAAAGCTCTTGAAATGAAGAATTCATGAATTCTGTCGCATAAACGTAGTATATGAAGAAGTTGAAGAAAACAATAGCGAAGTATGTAGACAGTGAAGTAGGTAGATTTGCGCCAACAGAAATTTATTTGAAAAGTGAAGCACAAACAATTGGATACGAAATTGCGAATAAAATGACCCCTATTTAATTAAACGAGTTTTGTAATTAAACAATAAACAATTTACGCAAAAAAAATGGCATTTTAAGACTTTTTCCTATTTGCAAATTCGAAACGCTCTAGCTCCAACTCAAGCTGTCGCAGTTTAATTTGTTTTTTTGAAGTGACAACAACTTTAGCGGCGGGAGTTATTTGAAACTCCATGAAATGAAAAACCTTACAACAACAGCAAAAACAATAGGCATTTGTACGTTATTTGCCTTTAAGTGTGTAGTTATGTATGTATGTATGCTCATAGAATTCCAGCGAAGTCTCGAAGTCAAATTGAAGTGATTTTGTTTTTGTTTTCTTCGCTTTTATTGTCGCTTTGCCGGCGGCGCCACAATGCAGCCATACGTATGTATGTACATACATATCTGTGTTCGTATGGAATAGTAGCTTTTGTCGAGAAGCTGGCTTTAGTATAATGCGACATTCCCTTTATCCTTTAAACGGCAAAGAATATTTTTATGAGACTTAATAAGAATGTTGACTTGCTAGTTTCGGAACAATTATGTATGTTTGTACGTGTCTTAAAGCTTAAACAGACGGCAGCGTTGATCCGGATTAACTCGGACTTAATCCGTATCAACTGCAGTTAATTCCCGAGTTGATCCGGATCAAAGCTGCCGTCTGTTTATGCTTTTAAGCTACAATGCAAAAACGCGACTAGGTACTCCATGCACTCATGTAAAGAGTATCCCTAAGGTTCAAGGTTTATTTTTCCTCTGGTCTCTGCGTGTGCGATAACGAGGTCATTTGGTGAGATCGTATACGCTCAACAGCTCCTGTACGTCGCATTATCATGAGTACCATCGATTCAAGAGCTACATCTCGTTTCGAAAAAATAAATAAATAAATAAAAGTATAGAAATTTGTATCATGGTCGGAGAGCAACAGTATCCACGACTGAGTTGTAAGCTGAATTTCAGAGGTTGCATCTGAATCGACTTGAAACAATTGAAAAATTATTATATGATTTTATAATGCAAGCAAAGGAGTGACACTATTTATCTTCAATTAGACAGGATAGCATCATCGCACAGTGCTTCCCTTCCATATAAAATGTGGGCAAAAATCGGATCATGGACGGATTTAAATTAAAATAGGCTTCTTAGTAAAATTGTGGAAGCTAAATTCAAAAATGCAATTTGTTTTTGCATAACTTTCATACTTTCATTGTAAATGCAGTTTGAAGTTGGAAATTTGAGTTCTTGTGGCTTTTACATACATACATACATACATACGTATATATAGTTCGTTCTATTTTCAAAAGTGAGGTGTCAAATGACAGGTCTTGGCCTCTAGAGGTGCAATAAAGTTTTTATTTTTGAAAAGGGCTGCCACCTGTTACAAATTTTATTAACATTATTTAATAAGTCAAATGAGTTAGATATTACAATATGGGTATCAATTGAACTAGTTTTGAAAATACTTTACTTCTAAACGACATGTAGAAGGGTTGCCACATGTTTCAAAAAATCAAATTCACTTTAATTAAGGGAATGAGGTAACTGAAATATGTATATCAATATGAGTATCAGAAAAATGAAAAAATTTGACATAGTTAGAAAGAAATAAGTGAAGAGCAAAAAAATTCCTGGGTTAATTTAAGAGTACAATGTATGTATTTGTAATAAAATAACAAATACGATGGCGCAATCCTATGGTTCGACGTAATTATTATTTTAGTTTAACTAAATTGGACTTTACTAGAGCTAAAACCTTGTTAAAACTCTTTCGGCTGACTCCCTTATGGTGATACCTATTTATTTCAATTACCTAATTCCTTTAATTCAAGTGGAATTTGATTTTTTAAACAGGTGGCAACTCGCTGCATGTAGTTAATACACAATTAGATTGATACCCATCTCTTGATAATTCATTTAACTTATAAAAAATTTGAATCTAATTTTTTAACAATCTAATTTTTTAACAGGTGGCAACTCTTAAAAAAATAAACCTTCTATTGTCCACAGGTCAAGCTTTTTAATCTGACACTTCATTTTTGAAAATGGAACGAATCGTGCAGATCTCAAGGCACTGACAAAAAATGAAAAAATAATTTTATGCATTAGCGAAAAACGCATTACTTCAGAAAGTGCAAAAAATGAGCTGGTTTTTATTTCTTCTATTGAAAGCTAAAAGCCCGTACTATTTAACAGAATAATAAAAAATAACCTATTTTTACATATATTTTTTATTCATTCCATTAAAATTTAGAATTTTTTGAAATTTGTGTTTAAAAAATAGTTTTTCTGGAATACCGCAGGGACACCCTGTGTTTAATTTTATTCCATAATTTTAATTCCTGTAATTCTCTACTATCTATATGGAAACAAGAAACGTCAAACCAACATTTTATTTCAAAGAATGTATTTTTGACATTTGTTTCCGTGAAGAGCTTCTACATGGCTATGCTCTAATTAATATTTTTAGTATAAAATTTGTCGGCTTTAGTGGCTTCCTGGCGGCATATAATTCATTTTATAGGGAAATTTGTGTTCAATTATTTTAGTGGATAAATTACCTTTCCAAAAATACCAAACACGTTCACATTGCAGACAACGTTTTTTTTTCTATTTTTGCCCACTTAGGCGGCATCGTCGAATTTTCTAAATCTTTTAGAGGCGTGGGTGGATAATGAGAAAGCTTTAGACATTCCTAATATTAATATAGTAATTCAATTTAAAAGCCTAAGGACGAGAGCAGGCGGAGCTGTAATAAACAGAGACCATAACGATTATGAGAAACTAGATCGCCCTCACCCGCTTCGCTGACTGTATGAAATTTTTGCGTGCTACATTGAGTAAAATTTATTTCAAGAAAACTCAATCCAAAAACAGGAGGTTTAAAATTTGTTTATGCATCTTCAAAATATTTTCAAACTAAAACTTTCTTAAACTTCTCACTTTTCATAGTTTTTCAACTCAATTGAGATTTTAAACAGATGGAAACCCCTTAAATGTTGTTTTGAAATTAAGCCCCTTTTAAAATAATTTTGAATGATTCGCATATTGTAATAATTAATTTAAATTATTGAATAGTTTGAATTTAACCTTTTAAACAGTTGGCAACCTTTTTAAACCTCTTTCGTCGAACACTCATTTTGTGATACATATTCAAAACCATTTCGATTCATACCAATCTATACCAATATATATTTTGAAAGCCGTTTTTTTGTGTTCGCAAAGCTCGAGAACGGATGAGCCGATTTTTTTGAAATTTCCGACACCTGATTCAGACGTCCCAAGGATTATTATAGGCTAAAAAATGTTCGATATATAGAGGGGGCCTTGTTAGAAAAGGTGCGTGTGACTTTTGCCAGTATTGATATGCCTTAAAGCTTCATTCGGAGCCACCAGGGTTTAGTTGTGCAGGGGTAAATCTCAAATCATCACCGATAAATCAACCGCCAAAACCATCGCGCGCCTTTTACTGTAATAAATTAAAACAAATTTATTTTCACTTAAATTGCTTTCGCGTAACTTACTTTCAAGGTATATAAAGTTTCTTGGACAGATTTACTATAGCACCGGATCCTTGTTGCCGCCAGGGAGTGAAGAGGAAATGTTCTTCAAATTTATTTCGTTGTGAGATTAACCGTTCTATGAAATGTTACACAGTTAGAGAATTTCAAGAACAAGACAAACGCTTTCGTTAGGTTATTTAAGGCGGAAAACGACCACCAAACCATAATCTTAGCCGATGAGCGTGCCAATGGAAATCGTAAACGTGAATTTTTGGTGAAAATGTTGGACCAAAAAGCTTCAATAAAAAAAATTATTTTGTGCGGTACGAAGTTCTCCGGGTCTGCTAGTATTACAACATTTCATTTAAACTAATTAAGTTGAATTTTTAAAAAGGTGGCAATCCTTGTGAAAGATTTCAATATTATTCAAAACTTTAAAACTAAAGGTTTCTTAACAATATTTTGTTTGATAACCATATTTTAGTTCTTCAGACGGCTTGCGTATAATTAGCTTAAAATTAACTTTTCAAACAGGTGGCAACCCTTTTCAAAATGTATTAAACTATAGCTTTTTAAAGCCTCTTGACATTATTTTTTTTTAATATAATTTTCAAATGAAGAAGGGAGTTCTTTGAAGGGAGTTCAATTGAAGTTGAATTAGATTTTTTTAAAAGGTGGCAGCCCTTATCCATGAGTAGAGAATGATTTTATATATCTCCATACCAAGTTCCAGTAATCTACCAAAAATATTTCCTGAGAAATGCAGTATGAAAAATTCCGTTTGTATGGGAGGTGCCACGCCCCCTTGTTTAATCGAGATTAAATGTAGCGTAGCAAACAAACAAACTCACTTCCGGATTTATAATATTAGTAAGGATAAAATGAAATATTGCTCTATAATTATTACTGAACAATGGAAAAGTTGTTTCCGTCTCCCGGGACGATTAGTTTAAAATTTGAATTATTTTCGTCATCTCATAATAATTATATGCGACTTTTATTTTTTTCGTCGCGCGGGACGTTTATTTCAAGACGAAAATGATTTATGTCTTTTTATAATAATTATAGGGGATTATTATTTTTTTTTTCTTCTCTCGGGACGTATATTTCAATACGAATATGATTTACGTCTTCTCATAATAATTATATGGGATTTTTTAGTTCAAGACGAAAAGGATTTATGTCTTCTCCTAATAATTATAAATAAAAGAATGAAACTTCTTAATTGAGTTCGGAGATTTCACGCGTTAAATATTTAACGCCACGATTGTTCATGTCATCGAATCTGTATCGTTCGTTCGATTTTCAAAAATGTTGTGTCAAATTATAGGGCTTTGCTTTTACGTGGTTTAAGTTTATTGGAAAGGGCTGCCAGATGTTAGCAAATCAAATTCCAATAATCGAGCTCGGAGATATTTGCTTTTAGTTTCGTGAAATCGGCAGTACATGTACCGATTCTATTAAGAGAAAACGTAGGACGTAATATTGTCCTCTTGAAATAAACGCCACGATAGACGAGAAAAATAAAAGTCGCATATAATTATTATGAAAAGACGTAAATCATTTCCGTATTAAAATAAACGTCCCACGAGACGAAAAAAGTAAAAGCCCCACATAATTATTATGGCAAGACGTAAATCCTTTCCGTCTTGAAATAAACGTCCCGCGAGATGAAAAAAAAACAAAAGTCCCGCATAATTATTATGAAAAGACGTAAATAATATTCGCCTTGAAATAAACGTCCCGAGAATCAATGTATTTTCTAAATTGCTTGTGAAAGCAGTTTGGATCATGAGAGAACAGTATATTTGTGGCAATTTATATTTCTCCTAATTAACCAGTAAATAAAATTATTGAATTAATTCAATACAATAAAATTCCGATGACTTTATGAAGGTTTCGCTTCTGCCGGGTGTGCACAGCACACATATGTTTTTTTTCATTATATGTAACTATTACCAATTTTAATTCGTTTACTTACATTTTTCATTGTTCGCTAAAGTTAAAAATGTGCCTTTGATTATTTACATTTGCATTTTTGTTTTGTTCTTTTTCTGTTCCACTGGCTTTTACTTGATCAGAATATTTCCGATAAAATATTTCCGATACTCGGAATGCAGAACATAAAACTTCCGATAGAATTCCGATTCGAAGTGGATCGAAATGCAGAACAAGGCGAAATCGGAAATAATATCCGTTTGTCGGAATGCAGAACACCGACAATCGGAGACAAATCTGATTCCGATTCTAATCCGATTGCAGAACAGGGCCGTATAGTTAAAAATAATCAAAAATAATCCTGATTAATTGCCATTAAAAAAATAATCAAAAATAATGAGAGAATAAATTTTAATCAAATAATCTTTTTAGTTGTTTGATTATTTTTAATTACATGGTTCTTTCTAATTATTTGATTATTTCTAATTATATGATTATTTTTAATTATTTTTCCAAATAGACAAAGCTCTGTTTGGCAGGCAAATTTTTATAAGTTAGTATTAAATAACTGAAACCAAATTAACTGTACGAGTAAATACTTGTACTGTAATCTACAAGTAAAGAATAATTTCTTAGAGACATTGTCAACTGTCTTTGCTATTCATTAATACTTTCAGAAAGAATTTTGTAGAGGACACATTGGACCAGATCTTACATATACACGTAGGTATGCATATTGGCCACGTTTTTGTTATTCTCCTTGTGCATTTATCTTATGTTACTGTATTGATTCTCATCATATGTATATTAATGCGTTGTAATGTATTATTCAAAAGTTGAAAATAATTGAAAATAATCAAATAATAATATTTATCGTGCAATTACAATAAATCCAAAACAAATAAATAATTAGTTAATTATATTAATCATGTAATTAAAAAATTCAAAAATAAATGAAAATAATCGAAAATAATAAAATAATCATGTAATTAAAATTAAGTAATTAATTAATTTTCTTTTTTAAAAGCAATTAATTATTAATCATTAAAAAGGTATAAATAATGGTATTTAATTACTAAACGCTTACCAAAAAAAAATGCTTTAATTAATAATCATTATGATTTCCTTTCAATGTTTAGAAGTACGGGAACGCAAAAACCTCATTTCGTGCCCAGAATTTGGGAAACAGCTTATTCACGTGGTTTTTGTTGTTGACACTTAAATGCAAACACTTGGAAATTGAATTTGGGTCTCACAAGTTTGATTGAATAAATTTATTTATTTATTAACAAATAGCCTACGGCTAATAAAATTATTCTTATATACAAATAAAATTTCAAAATTAACAGCCAGTAGTCTATCACAATTTTAATTATCAACTAAATTTCAATTATACACTAAATTATCTTATTTATTTTTTAGTTTTTAGAATTCATGCATATTGATATCACATTACGAAGTATACATACATATTTATTTAAATGTTGCAATATTTCTAAAACTACCGAATACTTTCTTTGAGTAACTGGCGAGGACTAGTCTCCAGTCTGTGTTTGTGGTCGAATTCCTCCCAAACGGCTCGTCCGATCTTTATGCAATTTTTTGTGTATATGTGGTAGGTATGAGAATCGGATGTAAAGTATATTTGCAAACCGCTAGGTGCAGGGGGCGTGGCACCTCCCATACAAACCGAATTTTTCATACTGCATATCTCTGGAAGTGTTCGTGGTAGAGTACTCGAATATGGTATGGAGATATACGAAAACAATCGCATACTCATGGAGACAAAATTGTGGTTATTGGAAAAGGGGGCATGGCACCTCCCAAACAAACCGAATTTTTCATACTGTATATCTTTGGAAGTTTGTTGGTAGAGTACTCGAATATGGTATGGAGATATACGAAAACTATCGCATACTCATGGAGAAAAATTGTGGTTATGGGAGAAGGGGCGTGGCACCTCCCATACAAATCGAATTTTTCATACTGCATATATCTGAAAGTGTTCATGGTAGAGTACTCGAACATGGTATGGGAGATATATGAAATCAATCACATGTCATGAAGAAAAATTGGGGCTATTAAAAAAGCGCGGGGCATCTCCCTTACAAATTGAATATTTCATACTGCATATCTCTGGAAGTGTTCATGGAACAGTACTCGAACATGGTATGGAGATATATGAAATCAATCCCATACTCTTAGAGAAAATTGGGGCTTTTTGAAAAGGGGGCGTAGCGCCTTTCAAACTCACTGAAACTCTTACGTATCTTCGTACGCATATAAAATTTTGCTAGGTTATTTAAAACGGCTATGGAAATATGCATCACTGAAAATCATCAACGTGAACTGTTGGTGAAAATGTTGGACCAAAATGTTTCAATACAAAAAATTAATTTTGGGCGGGGCGAAGATCACCGGGTCTGCTAGTAAGCTTATAATAATAACAATAATAACACAGGCCAACAACAATGGAAAAAAATGTGTTTCCTAAAATGTTAAAACTGTTTTTGATAGACTTTTTTGTGCTAATTGCGAATCTGTAAGTATAAAGTTTCCATCAGCTTTAGATTTTGAGGAAAACGTGGTCAAATTATCAAAAAATCGCATTTTTCCAATATTTGAGAAGCTCCAGCAAAAAAACAAACGGCGATAGAACCTTCCTCTTGGGCTTAAATTAAAGCTATAACTCTCGACAACTATCCCTCGAAATACCATTCGTGCACCTTGACTTGATGGTCACTTGTAGTCATTTGCCCTGTGTAATAGATTGGCGCTTACACATAGTTAGTGTTTGGCCGAGCTTCTCCTCCGATTTGAGGTGTGCGCCCTGATGTTGTCACACAAAGGGGAGCCTACAGTTTTACGCCGACTCCGAACGGCGATAGTATTCTTATGGGAAGCTGTTTTTGATGGCAGAAATACACTCGGAGGTTTGCCATTGCCTGCCGAGGGGCGACCGCAGTTAAGAAAAACCCTTTTTTCTATAATTTTATTGTGATGTTGCTTGAACAACAACAACATAAGCTAAAGGGCTGACTATTACTACGTTTATACGACAGAATTCATGAATTCTTCATCTCATGAATTCAAAAATGGTCCCGTTTATGCATAGTTCGCGTATTCATGAAATAAAGAGCTATGGAAAAGTGGCAACGGACTAGCAAGAAACTAAACAGTAGGGTTGTGGCTTTTTTGGCCTCCTT
This sequence comes from Rhagoletis pomonella, assembly GCF_013731165.1. Taxonomy (NCBI): domain Eukaryota; kingdom Metazoa; phylum Arthropoda; class Insecta; order Diptera; family Tephritidae; genus Rhagoletis; species Rhagoletis pomonella. The sequence continues at coordinate 37,787 of NW_023460098.1, forward strand.
TTGGATTTGGAAAACCTGTTGGTACCAGGAAATGAACCATATTATATTTAAATTGGTTTTAATATATTTAAATTTTAATCAATTTGAATTTATTTTATATTTGAACAATTCCACGTAACTTTTCCAGTGTTGTAAATCCTGTTTATGCCGCTCATGCTTTTTAACCTAAAAACATCATAACAATAGTACACAGCTGTTTGTGGAACGTGGCGTTGCCGGACTTGCACCTCACGATTTCATGAAATGATGCCGAATTCATGGTGAACTTTCGTGTATAATTGAATTCATGGAATGGGGTTTATGCAGCCAATTTTAACCCAAATTCAGGAAATGAATTCGTGAATAAGCCTACGCATAAACGTAGTATATAATTTGAATAAGCAAGCGTATGCAAACGTGCGAATACATAAATCCTATTCTAAAACTATAATGTACTTAACATCAAGTTTCGTGAAGTTTCGTCAAACGTCATTTGCTTGAGGAAAGAGCGATAATGGTCGCACCTTCCGTACGGAATCAACTGTTTGTACTCGTATGTACGTATGTTCATATGTAACACATGCAGTGTTGCCGCTGTAGCTTATCCGAAATTGGTATTTTTTTTTATTTATTTATCATATTTGGTAATTTGGTAACTTAGGCGCGTATTCATAGTCCAGCAACTAAGTCGAAACTAACAAAGTTGCTACTTAAATTTAAGTACCAACTTAAAATTTACTTCTATTCATAGTCGCATTTCAGACTTCTACTAAGTAGTTTCGACTTAGTTTACGATATAGCAAAACGAGTGTGAAAATGTATCGATTTTTCTTTACGATATTGTGAAAAAAATACATTTTTATTAAATAATGTCAAGTTTGATCATCCGTTTATGTAATTTTTATGCATTGCATGATTATGCAAAAGAATAAAGTATCATTTTCTAGTTAATTGTGTGAAATAGCCAGAACAACCGCAGTGATGTGAAGTCGATGTTTATCGAAAGCATGCTGTGAAACATACAAATAGTAGATATCTAAATGTTATGCACAAATTTACTTTAAGGGCCGTTTGCACCATGTCTAGTTAATTCTAACTCCCAGTTAAACATCTTTATCGACGTTATCGACACCCATCATATAACATGTGATCGATAAAGCAGTTAACGTGCTTAACTGAAGGATGTACCTCCAGTTAGCGTTAACTAGACATGGTGCAAACTGCCCTAAAAGAATTAGCGTGATACTGACTTATTATTTGGGAATTTATATAAATTATTCCAATTATAAAATTGTGATGTAGCTTTATTCGAATTGTAATACGCATTTAATTTCATCTACCGATTAAAATGGATCAATCTTTTTAAATTTTTTTAATATTTTTATTCAATATTATCAAAATCACCCTCTACCAACTTAATTTTTTTTACATATTTCGTCTGTTTTCCCTTAATTTGATAAAATACTTCTTCCTAGTTACGACTTAGTTGCAGCTGCAGCCGAAACTAAATTTTAAGTTGGTACTTAGCCAGAAAAGTCGAAACTAATAGGCCTTTCGCACGAGTCGATTTTTCAGGCAACAAAAGTTGAATGCGGAGTTGAATGAGAAGTTGAAAGTGAAAAAGTTGCAATCCCTATTAAGCCGAGGCGATTTTCGATTCAACTCGAATTGTTGTTTACATTATTTAAAATGAGTTTAAATCGCCAAATTTTATCAATTGGCGTAAATTTGGTAAGCCAAGCGTTGGTATAAGTGCTTTTAGCGAAGCTGAAAGATAAAATAAGAGTAAAAAAGTAAAAAAGAAAAAAAATATGTATACACAACAGTGTTGGCATTTTTGGTACAATTGTACTTGTTTGATACAATTTCATTTACAATATACTTTCCTACTACGCAGTACTTTTTAATACAATTTTTAATGAATACTAAAAATATATAGCTCTGAAAATTCACAGCAAGAAATTTTTTGTATTCTCTTTTGTTCGCCAGTTCGTATTTACCTTTGTAAGTTTTGAAAAATTGCTTGAACGAACCAGTATGATACAGCCTAGGCAAATTTTTAAAGAAACTTTTCGATACTAAGTTTTATTAAAACAAAATGTCGAAGTCAGCTTCATATAGAAAGAAAGTCTTCGTTAGTTATAAGAAGAGATTTTCTTAAATATAATACCTTTACGGCACTCACATATTGACAAGATTTACTATTTATTTTATTATTCTTTAATTTTAACTATCTGTTTATAAAATATAATGTATTCTTTAAGAAAAACTGTATAAACCCAAGATTAAATCTATGCGAAACATCCAAAAACCAACATACTTTCGTAAAAATTTTTAGCTTTATCAATATTCTTTAGTTTTTAGCCCATTCAATTTTAGTATAATAAAGTGCAAGTTTAAAGTAGCTGGGACTTACCGTTGAACTTGGCATTTTTTTTTGTCGACGATGTCAGTCATTTTCTTCCATACGAAGTGTGTTCGACGATTTTTTTATATGGAGAAAATTAGCAACACCTTCATCAAAGAAATCTTAAAAAACTTACTTATATTAAAATTTAATTGCTAAAAAACCGCACACTCAAAATAAATCTAGGAAATCGAATTAAAAAGCTCGAAATTTTTACGAAAGTGTGTTGGTTTTTTTTTAATGTTGCACAAAGTTTGAACCTTGGATTTGTACGGCTTTTCTTAAAATATAAACCGTATTTTTACAAAAAATAATTAAAATTTAATAATATTAAGATAAATGGTCAAATCTTGTCGTAAAGTTTTGATAAGCACTTGAAATGCTATAAAAATGTCAAATTTTAGTACTGAATCCAAAGAAAATGTCTCTTTTATCCATTAATATCAACTTAAATATGCTTTTTGTTAAGATTTATACCTGAAAATGTGTGCATACATATTTGCGTTAAATGCAGTACATGTGCACGTGGAATCAATTTGTAAAAGTGTAAAATACGTAAACGTATGTACATAAACAATAAAACTTTCTCATGAATACCATAAAATCATTGGTCTTGAAGGGAATGTACTAAGAAAATATATGAGCGAATTAAAAAGTGTATACAATTTATAGCCGAAAAGTACATTTTTTGTATAGATTTCGTACTGAAGGAACGATTTCATTTCCCAACACTGATACAGAATGTAAAGAAACACAGGGTTGCAAGGAAAAAAAGTTGAACGAGCTCAAAGTTGGCTGGCGACCAACTTTGTTGAAAGCGATTAGTTGAAAGGCCGTTCGGACGAGGCGATTTTTGCTTTCAACTAAAAGTTGCCTGTAAAATCGCCGCGTGCGAATGCCCTATAAGGCGACTATGAATAGCTTCCCTACTAGACAAACCTGACGGAAACTAATACACACACACCATGGAGCTATTTTATTTTTTATGAATAAGGCTATTAGCATACTGTCGTTGTCTTTCGAAATAAAGTTCTTTTACACATGTGTGTAGTTATTTATAAGTTATTTAAATATTTTTGTATGTGAAAATACACAGAAATATGAAAAAAATTTAAAATAGTTTTTTGATCTGATTGATTTATACATCAATCTGATGAATCAGACTTGACTACTTATTGCATCAGTTATGATTAATCAGGGCTGATTGATTTATACATCAATTTGATTAATCATACGTGACTATTATTTACATCAGCTTTGATTGATCAGATCTGACTGATTTATACATCAGACTGAGTCATCAGATCTTAGTGAGTATTGTATCAGTTATGATGGTTAATACCTGACAAAATTGTCCATCAGCTCTTATTGGTAAGATCTGAGGAATCTTTCCATACGAGCTGAGTTGATTAAATAAGGCGAGTGAGTAGTGCAAACATATGTTGCTAATATTTACAAATACGGCTAAAACCCACATGTTAAAATGAGAGGCAAAATCACACCTACAGGAAAGTATCCATCAGATTTTTCAAAACCGCTGTAGAAACCTGATGTATAATCTGAGGGGTTAATACTCCAAGGCTGATACTCAGATGATTCATCAGTGATCACTCAGTTGTCCCGTAGGGTTTAGTTGTGACTTAGAATAGTTTCGACTTATACTATGTCTCCATTGAGAGATTTATCCATTAAAATTTAATAAATCCAGTTGCTAAATCACAACCGTCTCCATTACCATTACGAGATATGTTTGACGTTCACATTTTTAAATATTTGACGTTTGCTTATGTATGATTTTACAAATACAGTTGCGGACATTGATATACAGACAGATAAAAGGAAGGTACCAAGCGGAATTTCATTATATGAATTCTGAATATTATTGGCTTCTTTTTCGTGGTAAATATGTATGTATAATATATAGTTTGGAAAGTGTAAAGAATGGTACCATATTCCGAATCATTTTCCCGAATATAAGAAAAATTATCAAAACGGTAAAAAACATTTGCGGAAAGAAAAATTTTTGTAGAACTCTCTTGTTCATAGGAGGGAACCGAAAATCCAATCGTGGGCCTTTGGCATATCATGAATACGAACTGAGTTCTAGAGGATGTTCGGTGCAATGTTATCGAAGCAGAACCATTACCGAAATTTATAAATTTTTTGTCGCAGCGCGTAAATGGCTTATAGAAAGCGGAGAAGACTCTGCATGATATTACTATAAAACATTTCTTCTAAATATTTAGTTTTTAAAATAATATTTTCTTAATTTATTACAACCAAAGTTATGTAAATATGTATTACTAATTTTCCTCCCAAACTAACAAAAAAATATAAAAATCCCTAAAAATACGAAAATTCATGTTTTTATGATAGGCTAGATTTCAATGTCCTCAACTGTATATTAATGTTATGTATATGATAAATCTCAAAAGATTTAACGTCAAATCTCGTCAGAGGGCTAAATCTTCATTAAATCTCACAATGAAGACATAGTATTAGTTGAGTACTAAATATGACTATGAATATGCGCCTTAGCTTTCAACTTGGTAACTTTTTTGATTCAGTCCTACATGTAACTATTACTACGTTTATGCGT
>NW_023460099.1:0-7249 GCF_013731165.1 Rhagoletis pomonella
TATAAATTTTTTGTCGCAGCGCGTAAATGACTTATAGAAAGCGGAGAGACTCTGCATGATATTACTATAAAACATTTCTTCTAAATTTTTAGTTTTTAAACTAATATTTTCTTAATTTATTACAACCAAAGTTATGTAAATATGTATTACTATATTTCCTCCCAAACTAACAAAAATATAAAAATCGCTAAAAATACGAAAATTCATGTTTTTATGATAGGCTAGATTTCAATGTCCTCAACTGTATATTGAAAACACCAATGTCATTTGACTTATGGCATGTGAATTTGTGGTTGCCACATCCAACAAAATGTACTTATTGATCAATATTATTGAAGATTTGACGAAGATTTAACTTAAATCTACTGCCTTTCGAGATTTAATTTTATATGGTAAATCTCAAAAGATTTAACGTCAAATCTCGCCAGAGGGCTAAATCTTCATTAAATCTCGCAATGGAGACATAGTATTACATATCTACTTTGTCTCATAACCAATATTTATAAGTACACATGTATACATTTGCTTAAGGTTATATTTTATCTTTTTTCAATATAGATCCCTAACCCTACCCTTTTCGTTCTAATTACATTTATGTTATTCTGTTTTCCTTTATCTTTATCTTCGTTTTTAACTTTATACTCTATAAAAGAAAAGTGTTTAAATTTACTTTGGTCTTCTTCTTTGTTTTTATCTTTTATATCTTTGCTTGTATCCTTTTCTTCATCTACATATTCACCTAGATGATGTGAGCAGTGTTGCCGCGCCGTCTCAAGAAAATGTATCCCTGACCAAGCCAAAAATGTATCCAAATGTATCCAATATTCTTTTTTACATATACATCTCATAATTTGTAAGAAAACCAAAGATTTTCATGAAAAATACATAATTTAACCCATCCTAAGGACTTGGAATACATGTGCATAAAATCAAACATTTGTAATTTCAATTTATAAAGTACATTTTTTGTGCACAAGTATTTTGCAAAGTAAATATAATAAATAGCAAGTACACTCTAAAAAGAGCATGTAAAACTACTACTGAAAAGTATCTATTTTTAAACAATAATCTGTATACATATACAAGATACAAGTATAAGATGTTCAGTATTTGATTTTGAACTTGAGATCTTTAAAATATACACATAAATACACATATATAGAATGTTTAAAATTGCAAAAATTTTCAAACTACAAATACATTTGAGTAGTCTACTCGCAAAGTGCGCTATGTAAATTTTTTTCGATTCTTAGTTTTTGGCGGATTACGTACCAGTATTTAAACTAGTTTCATGTCCACTAACAACAGAGTGCAAAATCTTTTTATATTCTGAAAAAACAAATAGCATCAAATGTTAAGTCTTCTTCCAAAAGTCGCTATCATACTTATTTATGAACTTTCAAAAGTATCAATCTTCTGATGAACTTAGAAAGCTGCTTTAGGTCGTATAGACTGTTAATGTTATCTTATGACATGTTATGTTATGTTACAATTTTATAAGGCTCCTATTTATCCAAAATTTCAGGTTATAATAAAAAAGATTCAATTTAAATGTTACTTGTTGTCGTAGTCACTTTTTCAAATTTATGGCTTTCTATTATAAAATCACATAACGCTGTTTGCAAGTGGACTACTCATTTCCTACTAATAATAAACATTACTTTATTTTAAACATTTTATGTGTAATTTTGCTCTTGCTGCAAATTTGGTATGTAAGAGTAAACTGGCAATGATTAATTTTATTACACGGCGTGCGAATTTGCACACATTAAAAGAGGAAACTGGTTACCTCTCTTAATATGCGCAAATAAATAAAAAAATTTTAGAGTATATTAAAGTCTTTTCAGTAAAATTCATAAGTCTCCTTAAATAAATCAAATTTAGTTTTTTAAACTGCATTGAAGTCTTTCTTTTTAAATTAACAAATGAAAATATGTGATATGAAAGATATAATTTAAAGAGTATAATTTACTTTATATATGTATATCGTCGTTTAAAGTACAAAACCGCGTATCGTCATTCTGCAAAACCGCGTAACTGACATTTGCTGCCAAAAATTGGATTTGCTCACACAAGCTCTTGGCTCAATCCCTATCCATTCGTCCGGAAATATACTAGCCAGAAATGCGATTGCTTTATAAAAAAGAGAACCATTTTGAAATATGAGTGTTTTTACTCTCTAGAAAATAATTTATGCAACGTCACATACGCGGTTTTGGATTTTGTTGATACGCGGTTTTGTACTTTAAACGACGATATGTATATTAAGATCTTGCTTAAAGCATCCTTTTAAGATAATTAAAGCAATTGCGCTTATACCTATTTTGGTGAGATCTCTTCATATGTTCATGCTTCGTTCACAAAAAATAAAATGCTTGAATTTCACGCTTAATAGCGATTCTTTATACGTTCAGAAAACGTAATGCTTTTTACCATCTTTAATGAAAATCGATTTTTGAACGAAAAAAACTTTATAGGAAATATAAAACTTTGGCCTATTTAAAAAAGTATCCATATTTATACTGACCGGTAAAAATAAGTATCCCGCAAAAATTCGCCTAAAAATGTATCCAATTGGATCTATTTAGATCCAAACGGCATCCCTGGATGTGAGGTGCGATGACGTGATAAGGTCATATATGTTAATCTATATATACGTGTATATATTACATATATGGATAAAGCTCGTCGGCGATTTCAAGCATCCGTTGTTGGTTACCCCAGCAACGAGTACATGTGTGAGTGTCGGGTTGAATGTCGGGTGCTTGAAGCTTGCCCGGCGACACTCAAGCATAAAGCGTCAACACCATTTGCAATAAAATTTCGTAGTGGGCGGACGTAAACATGTCTTCATCGGATGACGATTTTTTGCTACTTGCCACTGCAGTAGTTTTATTAGAAAAAAAGAAAAATATGCTTCGCACTTAGTATTCCACAAAGCGGGTAAGGACGCATAAGTTTCAATAAACCGCAACGTAAAATCTTTATCTTCCGCGAACTTGCTCATTTTACATATCACAACAAACTAACTCACTAATGCTTGTCAACGCTTTGCGCCACTATCAAACAGACCGCTTGTCAAGCGGTCGCGTTGATGGAAAATTAAAAATTTTTGATTTTCCATCAACACGAGCCGACAACAAGTACGTGTGACACGACGATCTCCGATTGCCTCGGTTGTTGGGGTAACCAACAACGGATGCTTGAAATCGCCGACGAGCTTAATAAAGAGCGAAATACACCACACAAGCGGCTTGTCAAACCTACTTTTCGCATTTCGCCATACACCATGCAAACATGAGTCATTCAAGCCCAGAATTTTAGTTTTCCTCCGGTTCACAATGTTAAAAATGTTGGTTTTCTTCCATTTTTCTCCCTTACGTCCTCACTTGGTGAAAATTCAGCAACAAATGAGGCGATTTTACCATCCACATCGCAAGCGGTTTGATCAAACGTCAACATGGCGGCCAGAAAATCAAAAAATTTAGATTTTTGCTCAAATTTCCCTCAAGCGGTTTGTCAAACCTTCAAACACCCCCATAGACAACACAAATGGATTGAAACAAAGGGATATTTCGCTTGGTTTGTCAAGCCGCTTGTGTTGTGTATTTCGCTCTTAAGGTGTTATGTGTAGGGATGCAAACGATGCATCGATGTTTTTGAAACATCGATAATATCGGTTCAATTTTCGATGTTTGCCATCGATGTTTACAATTTACTCATGAACCAAAAATACAAGATCACGCCTTCTTCTTAGTAGCCCGTTATAATCGCATTTAGGAAATAAGTTGGGCGACTTTGACATTAGCCGTTTGTTTACATTTGTTCGTTGTTTACAATTTGGTGGTGGCTTTTTACTGCAATTTTCTTAATTTTCGCTTGTGACAACGTGTGCACACATAAGGTAAAGAATAATTTAACACAACGACATGATTTATAGAAGAATTTGCATAATAAAAATGATTATTCATGCGTTCAACAATTACGCGTTTTTTTTTGTTCTCTTCGTTGTTTACTTCTTACAACAAAGATGGCGTCGAGATTTCAACAGCTAGAAAATAACTTTTTTCTTTCTTTCGGGAAGGCGTGACCCTTTGTCTTTCGTTCATGCAATTTACTATCACCGCAAAATTGACGAGACATCGATGGAAGTTTAACCGATGTTTTAAACATCGACTTTAAGGAGACTCTCCGACTTTCTTTCGGTATGTTTGACTGACCTTAAACTTATTATTCATTCCGAATTTTTATTTTATTTATGGCCTTATAACAATTATATTCAACAATTTTATTGAGCTTGAGGCCGTTTTTTATGAAAAATGTTGTGGAAAGGCAACAATAATTTACAAAGGTAACCGGGACGTTACACATTAAATTTTCCCCTTTCAATTTTCATTACACTCACACTTTCTCACTAACACACTCTTATTTATTACTTGAATGGGCAACTTGCTTTCAATTTTTCCTTTTCAATTGAGTTTCAATTTTGCTTTCAAATATGTGAAAATAAAAAAATACTAAGCTTCCGCACGCTAAAATGTTAGGCTTTCTGCAAATTGGTCGTCCAATCATAGTAACTTCATCGTCACAATCATGATGCAACGATTACATGACGACTACAATTTCGCACACTCGGTCGTGATATTTCAACTCATTTGGCGTCTAAAAATTTACTTGGAGCATGTATTTTCTGTTTTTCTGGTTGATATTTTCTCAAAATATTTACAAAAACCTGCAATTTTTAAAATATGGACTGTGCTGCAACATTTCTAGACATAACTTTCAGTAATATCTCTTCTTTTCTTTTCCTGAAATGTATTTTGTGCATGCACACAGAGACTTTTTACGACTTCGTCATATTTTATAGTTAAAACGCTCACATTTATTGAATTTTATTGCAATTATCCACTTTTTAATAATTTCGGCAGATTTTATGCCAAAGACACTAATTTTTATGCAATTTTAATGCAAATATTAACTTTTTCACTAATTTTCCCCATAAAATGTAAACAAACAATGCGTGCGCAACGATTAGCAAACGATTTGCCGATAACGACAAGTGTGCAGATCTCCTTTGAAATGCATGTGATCGGTTCAAAATTTCAGGGCGAGACGATAACGCAATTATTACTACGTACATACGCACAGAATAATCGACTTAATTGAAAGCGCATTGACAACGTACACATTTCGCTCTAGTGTTTATACTTAGGGCTTTATATCGGCATCAAAGTAACCGTCTTCAAAAGCAAACAAAATCAGCTGTTTTCATTTGACATTTTATAAGTTAACATAATGGAAAGTGATAAAAATCTAGTTTTATTCGGCATTATAAAATCGTGACAAAGAAAAAGAACGATTATTATTAATCAGTTTTTAAATACTGATGTGATTATTTGGAATTTGAGCGGAGCAGCTGATCTCCAAATCGCTTTGAGTGAGAGCGGTGTTTATACACTCTTTCTAACTGGCTGGAGAAAAAAACTACCGATTTGAAATGGGGTGTGAGCCAAAACACTTCGCTCTTTCAAGGCGAATTGAAATTCAGTTTATACATATGTTTTGAATCGCGGCGAAATGAATTAAAGCGACTTATGCATGCGTATAAACGTAGTATATGATTGGACGACAAGTGCGCAGATAGCCTCAAGAATGATAGAATACAAGATTGCGCCGTCCTGGGCGTTGACATTTGTGTACCACAAGTAAACAAAGAATAGATCGAAAAGAAGAACGAGTTGAAACTGCCAAAGCTGTTTACTTTACAGCGAAAAACGTGTTTTAATTTTGCTAAATGCAAAAATATTGCATTTTTCACCTAATCTATTAGAGAACAGTGAACATTTTAGTGCACTCCATTGCTTTGCAATTGAGGCTGCCTCAGCAAACGTTTTAGTGCACTCCATTGCTTTGCAATTGAGGCTGCTACAGAAAACTGCAGCAGCATCTCTTCGGGATTTATTAGTTAACTTGCTAATGGAGGCTGCGTGGAGCAGAAACAAAATCATTGTGAGGAAATGCTTTTAAAATAATAATAGAGAAACATTTCGGGAACAACTTTGCCGTGCCCTATGTACACAAAATGCAGCGACTCGTCCCAGCGCTACTTGCATCTAGGCTTCCTGCATCTTGAGGGCTGTCGCAATTTAACACACAGCACTTCATAGTATTAGTTTTTACGCAGTCCTCAACTCAAAAATCACTCACAAATTGCAAATTGACACAATTTAAACTGATTTTTCACTAATAATTCATATTTCTCTTTCGCTGATTTGTAAACAAAGGTTTATTTACAAGTTACCACAACTGTCAAAATCGGCAAAACCAAAGTAGCGGTACCACTGACGGCGCCACCTTTGTTCGCTGCACCGTGAGATAGCCTTAATCTACAATGGAATTAAAAATGGAAAATGGTCTTCAGAAGCTAGTTAGTTACATTGGCGCATATTCATAGTCATATTTAGTACTCAACTAAGTCGAAACTATTCTAACACCCGATTTACATGATTCAAGTACTTGAAAGCAATTCTTGCTCATTCTCTTTTGTGTTTTCTATTTGCTTTTACACGTTTCAATTCTGTTGAATTCAAGTTTTTGGTTCTTTAAATGGGAAGCAACGAAAATGCCAAAAGCAAAGCAAGAAAGTTGAAACGACTTGACGGTACAGACGCATGTGTACTCGTCCCTTTTCTTCTCACCCCCTCTCTTCCACATGCGAGCAGAATTGAATTCAATACTTGAACTGTGTAAAAGCAGTCTAAGTCACAACTAAAGCTATTCATAGTCGCCTTACTGCCGTCCCTAAATTGGAGCGCTAAGCGTTACGTTATCCATTGTCAACGAGTGTCAGCGCGCGCTATCCCCAAATCAACGCGTCGTAATTTTTGACGTTTTCTCAGGTCCTCTCGTTTTTATTCTCGTTTCCTCTTTCACTTGTTTGTCCTTTCTCTTTCTTTCCGTCTTCTGCATCCAACTTCAACACGTAACGCACTGTCAAAAAATGAAAATTCCATTTGCTCGGCGTAAGCGCCGCGTTATTGTGGGATGCTTCATACAAATTGTATGGGCATGAGGATTTTTGACAGTTGCTTGGCGCTTGACGCGCCAATTTAGGAATGGCAGTTAGTTTCGACTTTTCTACCAAGTACCAACTTAAAATTTAGTTTCGACTTCAGCTGCAACCTCAGTATATCCAGTAAACGAACTTAGCTATTTTTTTTTACCAAGTTTGGTCCCCATAAAGGACTAG
>NW_023460099.1:27249-42768 GCF_013731165.1 Rhagoletis pomonella
ATTCGGTTTGCTTGGATTCACCACTCCAAAATGTGGCAAATACCAAGAGGTAGGGCTTTCACGGTTAGCTTCTTCAGGCTCCAACAATCGGGCATATCCCTTCGCGATATATTTGTCGATTTCTCTTCTATAATTGGCGGCAAAGGCGGCATCTCGTGTCATTTTGTTCTCAATGTTAAGCAACCTCTGTTTGGCCATGGCATAACTTTTAGGCAAATTTACATTTTCTTCTCGCCATAGCAGACCAACTTCGTATTGTCTTCCGATGTTTTTTGTTGTTTCAGCAAGAATTTTCTTGGCCCGGGCGTCTGAATCAGATTCGAGCACAATGTCAGCATTTCGTACACCAAAACTGTCGGCAGCAAAATAGTCTTCGACCACCTTTTGTAGCTCCTTAAGCGCTTGACCCTCACGCAGATGAAGTACACGTGGCTCGGCGTTGCTTCGTGAATTAGTAGGACCAAATGCGGTCCAACCTAATTTGGTTAAGGCTGCGATGGGTTTGTATGGCCCATCCTCTACAATGTGTTCTGTCACCTCAAGGAAACAGTTATCCAAACCCAACAGCAGAACAGGCTTGGCATTATCGTAATTTTTTATCGGCAGCGACTTCAAATGTGAATGATCATCTCGACAGAAAGTTTGTGTTGGCAGATTTAGGCTTTTGACTGTGCGTATGTTCTTTATATTATACGTTGACGACTTCTCCGCATGACCCTTTATGGCCAAGGCTACTTTACGTGACTTCTCTGTTGTATTCTTGTCGTCATACCATTGCAGTGTGAGTGGTGCGGCGTTTCCTCTAAGGCCTAGGCTGTTGGTTACCTTCTCCTCAAGTAGCGATGACCCTTCGTCAAACATGGCGTAAACGGAAATTCTTCCTAGTGGACCTGACAAAATGACCGGCAATATCTTGAAAAGGTGTGAAAGAGAGCGTTCTTCACGGCAGTTGAGTATGTGCTCCCTTTCTTCGTTGTTTGGCGTGACTGGCTTCGGAGGCTGCTTGGCCTCAGAATGAAGTAATTGATTATGCAGGCGCACGCATCCATTTATGCCACATGGCTTCTTTTTAAAACAATCGGTCAGGCTGTGTCCAACCTGCAAGCACGAAAAAACAGAAACGGTTACGTTTTACAAATTTCCACTTATCGTCTATATCCAGAGCAGCAAACTGGCGACAACTGCTCAGTTTGTGACTTTGCTGGCATTGCAAACACGGTATATTTGAATTATCAAACGTCATCTCTTTGTTGTGCAAAACTCTCTTTGCACCCAACGCGGCATGTTGGCGATTGCTATTGGCATTAGCTTGACGAAAACCCAACGGTGTCGACGGCTGCGAAAAACGTTGAGCATTTGGCGCATGTATTGACATCAGACTCACAACCCTTGCGAGCTCACTGAGCCAAGTCGAAAAGGTCTCCACCGTAGGAAATGGCGAAACGGTGGCAGAAAACTTCGTCCACTCATATTGTTTTGATTGCGGCATTTTGGTCACTAGTTGATCCAAAAGTGTTGTATTCATTAGGTGGTGTTCACATTTGGCAGATTTAAAGAATGCAACGATGTTGCGCACTCGATTAGAGAAACTCAAGACAGGCTCAAGGCGATTCTCATAAATGACTGGGAAATTCTTGACTTTATCCAACTGAACCCGTACAAGCATGTCGGGCGTGAACTGAAGTTCCTCAATGGCTTTAGGCACAGCATTCTTGGCGTCGCCTTTCAACGCCTTAAGCAATCGCATCAAATTTTGTTTGTTGTTATACCCAAATTCAATAGTCGAATCAGTGAAATTGGCAAAAAATAAAGGCCAATCTTCTGGATTACCATCAAAAGGCGGCAGTGGGTACAGTTTCACCGCATAGTCCTCAGAAAACGTAAGAGTAGTTGCACGATGTGGCGCTGACAAAGATGTTGACGACGTCAGTAACGGTAATTGTTGTTGTGGCAACCCAAATGTTGCAGGCTGCGGCGGTGGGGCAGTATATGTTGATGTGTGTGACAGAGGCAGAGTATATGCCGTTGACTGCGGCGGTGGCAAATTATATGTTGATGTCTGTTGCAGTGGCAGAGTATATGCCGCTGACTGCGGCGGTGGCGTCGAAAGTGGCACTGGCTGCGGCTGTGGCGTCATTGACGGTTGCGAAAGTGGCAGCTCAGCATTTTGAATATCGTTTCTAGCCTCACTTTCTATTCTGGCCCGGAGTTCCTTCATTTCATCCCGCCTGTGGCCAGTCTCTTGGCGAAGCTCATCCACAGATTGGCGTAAAAATGAAATGCTCTGTAGTAATGTAGCTAATTGTGTTTCAGATAAATTGACTTGCGACTGTGGCGATTGTGCACCTGTTGCACCCTCGTTGTTAGGCATATTCACTATAGTTGAATCTAACAGGCTTTCCTCCGAACTATTGTCGCTGCTTTCCTCTGGAGCAGCAATATCAGTAAGCTTCGATTTGTTACGCGTTATCATCAAGACTCTTGAAAAGCGTATGTTGCAATATGGCGGCTAAAGCAACTACAAACGCTTCACACAACCACGATAAAACAATTGTAAAAACGTATGTCAGAAAAACGAAACAAGCGAGTTAATTTTAAGTTGTATATTTAAATTCAAAAACTATGGCTCGCGGCCAGTAATATAAAGCAGACAAATTTTCAGCTTTCGTTCTTAGACTTCATTCGGCTTCGTTTTACAATTGGTGTTTTTGTCGCGGCTTCTTTGAAACTAATAACTAGAGCTGACGTTGACAACCGTTTCAAAAGGGAATGGCGTTGCCATTGTGTTGTAATAGAAAATGTCCCTTTGAGTGGCCAGTGTTGCCGACAGCAACTGTAGTTGATTTCGCCAGATAGACGGAAAATATTTATTTTTAAACGTCATATCGGAGAACTGGGAGGAAAGTAATTCACCTTTCCTACAACATAGTTTTGTCTCGCGCTGCTCGAAGAGATTCTTTTCATAGCCAAAATTTGTTTAATGCGAGTACAGAAGTTGATGCGGTATCGATGGGAATTTTTATCCTCCTATCTTCTTTATACAGAAATACATATTTACTTTTTAGGTACATCGTAAATTAGGTACAATTTTATAATTAAATTGTCCATCCCTTATGGAATATCAGCTGTAAAAGAGGGACAGAAACAAACAGCGGATTGCTCTTTGTTCAATAAACATACCTCCAAGTCAAAATTAAACATACCTAGCAGGGTTGCATAGAGAATCTGACACAAATTAATTGCCAATTAATAATTAATTTGAATTTTTGTATGATAAATTGGGTAACAATTAAGGCTTAAATTGGTGAAAAGGTTCTTAATTGCCAATTAGGTGCCTGTTTGGACATAGTGTAACGTTGTCTTCTGAGGACATGCTCAAAGGCATCGCTCGGCTTAAATCCTCTGTACAAACCGGCGTTGATGGTTTGTCTGTAGTTTTGTTTTAGCATTGCGATTCTTTAGTCTATCCTTATTGGACGATTGGAAATTAGCCTTCATCACTCCGGTCTTCAAGAGCGGTAATAAAAGCATTGTGCATACTTACAAGTGACAAATGTTCTTCTTCTGCCTGGAAACCGCCTGGAAGCTACCTGGAAAGTACCTGTCAAAATGTATAACTATCCTGCCAAAATGTTAGACAGGGTGTTTAAAGTGATGTAAAAAAGGCAAAAATTATTAAAATAAAGTAAAAAAATGGCAAAATATGCATTTAAATAGTTAAATGGATTCGTGCATTTATATGCCATTTTAGTATTTTAAAGCGTTTTGGTCAATAACTTTTACACTTAATAGAAATTTTTTGCTGTTTTTGTCAGAGTCTGTTTAAAGTTTTTTTTTAAGATATTAGTGTAACCCTGTATCAAATAAAATCAGGTGATCTCAGCTGTGGGGCATTTCTGCAAAACATCTGATTCTTTTGTCACTTGTAAGTATGCACAATGAATAAAAGCGACGACAGTAATTATAGAGTCTATAATATAGACCCATATCTAAGCTATCGGCAACGTCTAAACTTTTTGAATGCATTATCCAAGGAAAACTTTTACCTGCCGTTAAGAATCTAGTATGTATGGAGCAGTATGGCTTCATTCCGTGTCGCTCAACTGTATCCAATTTGGCAGTATATTGCGACCATTGTATAGCTGCTTTTCAAACTGGGGTTCAGGTTGACACTGTTTATACTGACTTCTCTAAGGACATCGATAGGGTTTCCCACGTTTCCTATTTAAAAAGCTAGCTTCTATTGGCTTTCAGTCAGTTTTCCTGACTTCGATTGTTTCTTACTTACAGAACCGCCGCTGCATTCTTGTCGTTGACAATGTCAGGTCCCTACCTTTCGTCGCAAACTTAGTAGTCCCACAGGGTAGTATCATGGGTCCACTGTTTTTTGTCTTGTTTATCAACGATATTAATGCATGTTTCTCTTCTGATTTAGTTATTCGCAAATAAAAAATTAACTCAGCGTTTATACGGCAAAGTTTACCATATTGCAAATTGTTATTTGCAAATAATACGTGCGTATAAACGTACTAATAGCTCTGAATTCACCGATCCCAATACATTGAAATTGTTATATCTGTGGTCATAAGCAATAATCGCCTAAGTCGAAAAACCTGAATTCGAGAAAAAGCGCTTTAAAGATTTGGGTTGTAATGTTAACCTTATGGGGAAACCAAAATACTTTCATTTATAACTTTTTAAATAGAATACGTAACGAGATGGGAGTTTCACGTATACATGGAATAATAGTTGCAGAAAACGATAGCATATATAACTCAATTCTTTCTTAAGTCGACTTAGGCGGTTATTGCTTACGACCACAGATATATGGCATTTGTTCGTTTTAGGATTGAATACGCGTACTATAAGGCTCTGTATGCACGAAATACTTCCATTACTATGGCCCTGATTGAGTTCAACAGAATCTTTCAGCATGTTGATATTGATTCTTCAAAAAGTCGCTTCATGAACTCCCTAAATTTTCATTAAAGGTAGTTATTTTCACGCTTGATTGTATTTTACGAATGTTTGTATTATATTGTTATCCACTTAGGGCCGTTTGCACCATGTCTAGTTAATTCTAACTCCCAGTTAAACATCTTTATCGACGTTATCGACACCCATCCTATAACATGTGATTGATAAAGCAGTTAACGTGCTTAACTGAAGGATGTACCTCCAGTTAGCGTTAACTAGACATGGTGCAAACGGCCCTTAGCCATTCAAATTTTATTGTATTCATTGGCTAATAATAAACTAAACTAAAACAAGTAAATACTACGTTTATACGTAAGCTATTTGCAAATAAAAATAATTTGCAAATACCTAACTCACTGTTTATTCGATGGTGAAAAATTCTTTTTTAATATTGCCTGATTATAAAAAGGCAATAATATGACCATCGAAAAAGAAAATAAAGTTAAAAATGGCAACGTCGTGATTATAAAAAGACAATAAGATGACCATCGAAAAAGAAAATAAATCTAATATTGGCGGCGTCTTGCGCTTATTTGCAAATTGTACCACTAATCAATACTTATTTGCGTGATTTAGTTATTTGCAAATAAAAAATTAACTCAGCGTTTATACGGCAAAGTTTACCATTTTGCAAATTGTTATAAAAGAAGTATAAGTTCGGGCGAAAGAGAACTTTATATACCCGGCGCAAGTATCAAATATCGTCGTTTCAACTTTCTCTGAACTACCTTTGCATGATAAGTAGGGGTGTTTAATCGATTTCAAACGTTTTCTGTAATATGCAGAGTTATGGGCTGTTTTTGCTTACGCATAAAAGCACATTTAGCGCATTTAACTCTAAGGGCCGGTTTCTCCATCTCTGGTTAACACTAACTCCCCGGTTAAACATTGTTTAATCGACCTTATCGACTCCCTGTTATATGCATGGAGTTAGAACGTCGATAACAATGTTTAACCGGGGAGTTAGTGTTAACCAGAGATGGAGAAACCGGCCCTAAGTGCTACTCTCAATGTACATTTATCCATACAAAATTCGTTAACTAAATGCAACTTCATTTCTGCATTAAGGGCCTGTTACTCAATGTCTGGTTAACGCTAATCTCCCGTTAAACATAGTTATCGACGTTACCGACTCCCTGTTGTATGCATGGAGTCGAAGACGTCGATAACGATGTTTAACCGCAGATTAGTGTTAACCAGACATTGAGTAACCGGCCCTAAGAGTCTGAATGCTAAAACCAACCCTGTGTTCTCCAAAAATTTCGACGACTCGAACATGGTTTAATGAGAAAAACTGGCAACATTGCTTTTTCGCGTATACAGTTGCTAGCTGCGTTTCAGTGATCGCCGATCGAGATTTCATTTATTATTTTACATTACTTGGAAAAAGAAAAGTTGCGCAAATTCAACATCGATGTGATACTGATAGAAATCTGGCCCGTGATCAACTGAGTTTTGTGCTTTTCCTATTAAGTTGAGGAAATTACAATTGACAGCACCGACAACTGTATATATACACAAACAATTTTCGGTTATGGTTAAAACAATTCAAGTTTTTGTATCGAATTTTTTGTTTAAAATTTCTTTTTCCCTTTTCAGTAGGGTATTTTGCACATTACCTTCTCTGTGCAAATTGATCGTGATAAATACGGATCTAAATAAGCGACTGAAACAGGGCTGTTTGTCAAAAGCATACGATTTCGAACTCGCGTAAATGTACATTTGCTAAATGCGATAGCATGAATGCTCTCGAAAAAATATGTTCGAAAGTGCTAAATGTTGCAATTTAAATGCAGCAAAAATGCTGCATTAGACTTAGAGCCGGTTACTCAATGTCTGGTTAACACTAATCTCCGGTTAAACATAGTTATCGACGTTACCGACTGCCTGTTGTATGCATGGAGTCGAAGACGTCGATAACGATGTTTAACCGTATTAGTGTTTACCGAGATACATCTTTGTAGTTATAAAGTGGGCGGTGCTACGCCCAATTCCTAAAAGTCTTTAGCAGTTATTTATTGTAAGGAGATTGTTGTAACTATTAACTTGGAGTAAATTAGAGTCCTCAGTTATTGAAAAATCGGAGTTTCCGTATTTCTGAAATTTACCGTTATACGGGAAGCGGGTGTAATTTTAGTCCGATTTGAATAATTTTCAACAAATTGCTTTTCCGTGCCAAGGCTATTAAGTGCACCGGGTTTGATAGAAATTGATAAATCGGTTACCGAGATACACATTTGTGGTCATAAGTGGGCGGCCCACGCCTATTATCAAAAAATTTATAATATTCTAATTTTCTGCTAAGTGGTTATTGCAATCATCGATTTTAAGTGAATTAGCTCCAGTAGTTACGTATTTATCACAGTTTTCGTGTTTCTGTAAATTACCGTTATATGGCAGGTGGGCGTGGTTATTGCCCGATTTCAAAGATCTTCAACAAATTTCTTAGCTAGACCCTACCCAAGCCTCGTACCGGGTTTGGTAAAGATTGGTGAAGCCGCTCCTGAGATACGGCATTTCATCATAAGTGGGCGGGGTCACGCCCATTTTCCAAAAATTTCATAATAATATTTTTTACCACAATTCTACTCCACATACTAATTTTCAACAATTTGCATATAATATTTACTGATATATCGCAGTTTGTGCATTTTTCGAAAATATCGTTATATGGGAAGTGGGCGTGGTTACAGTCCGTTTTCGCCCATTTTCAATACCAACCTACCTTTATACTAGGTTCACATATAAGTAGATTATCCTCATTTTCGAGCTTAACACCCTAATCTGTAATTAGAACAAGGGATTAGCCATATAAAATTCGTCCCTTGTTAATCTGTAATTATAAAATAATCTCAGATTTAACCGATAACTTTTCGGTGTCCATCCTAGATTTACCGATTGTTTTTGCGAAAAAGAAGAGAAATGCCAAATGTAAAAGTAAACAAAAATGGACGCTCGCAAAGAAAAGAGGTTTGTAAAGGTATTTTTAATAAAATGTTAAGTTAAAATATAATTATATTGCTTAGGGCCGTTTGCACCATGTCTAGTTAATTCTAACTCCCAGTTAAACATCTTTATCGACGTTATCGACACCCATCATATAACATGTGATCGATAAAGCAGTTAACGTGCTTAACTGAAGGATGTACCTCCAGTTAGCGTTAACTAGACATAGTGCAAACGGCCCTTAATATAGCAGAAAAACGTGATCACGATGGCACAGAGAAGAAACATAACTTTTCCTTGAGATGGGGGAATAACAAGCACAACAAATTTGACGGCTAATAATCTGAGATTTGCCTGTGTAAACGGGGTGATTAAAAAACGAGCTTTGATTGAGATAATATTGATATGTGGACATACTTTTAGGGATAAATCGATACAAGTAAATCCAAGTACACACTCGATACTTTTCTCAACTTACCAAGTAGTTTTTTACACGATACTTTTTACTGCGATCCAAGTAGGTATCGAAAAAAAGTACTTGTATCGGAAGCGCAAAACTTATTATGCTTCAGTATCTTTTTTGAAAAGCAACCCATTAGAGTAATGGGAAGATATGCGCACTACATTTCCGCAGCTATATAAGCAAGCCCGTCCATACATAACGGCTGTTGGGTCATCTGTCCCTTGCTATCGGCTTTTCGAAAAAACCGGTACAACTTATCAGGCATGTTCTAAAATTCGAAATTCGAAATGGACTCGATTTCGATAATTTTCTCGATGGTTTTTAACCCAAAAATTTAAAAGTCTCGCATTAAAATGATTTATTTCATATCGCTGATGTTTCTTTTACGGGTTTCAATTATATAATTCACCGTTTTCATCAGATATAATTAAAAAATATTTGGCAGATCGAGTCGATTTCAAAGTTTCGAATTTCAGAACATGCCCGTATATCAATCTCTCGCCTTTCAGGCAAAACATTTGCAAAAGTAAATTTTTTTGGGGAAATATAACAAAAAAGGAGTTATTTTCTCAAACTTATTTTATATGAAAAAACTTTATCTATTAATCTTGTAAAAATGTATTCTATTGCTTTTGTACGAAAAAATATTAGAAGATAAATAATCTTGTAAAAATGCATATCTTTTGTGAAAAAAAAATTCAGTAACTTTGAAAAATTTGCAAAATCGTAGTTCTATGTACAAGTACAGATACAACAGGCCAACAAAAATGAAAAAAAATGTTGTTTCGACAAATGTTAAAGCTATTTTTGATAGACTTTTTTGTGCTGATTACGAATCCGTAAGTACAAAGGATCCAACACGTACAGGTTTTGAGAAAATCGAGGTCAAAGTGTCAAAAAATCGGGCTTTTGCAATATTTGAGAAGCTCAAGCAAAGAGTAAAAAGGTGATAGAACCTTCCACTTAGGCTAAGATTAAAGCAAGAACCCTCGACTACTATCCTTGAAAATATTATTCCTGCACATTGAATTTATGGTCACTTATAGTCATTTATTGAGCAGTAAAATTTGACTTTTGGCGAAGTTTGAGTCCCTGCCGCAATTAAACAAAAGCTGATAGAACCTTCCACTTAAGCTTAAATTAAGGCTTAAACTTTCGACTACAATCCCTAAAAATACCATCTCTTCGTCTTGACCCTAAGATCAATTATAGTTGTTTATTGAACAGCAAAAACTGATTTTGGCAGCATTTTTTTTTTCAATAGCACAATTTGCCAGCATTTTTTTTATTGTTCAACAAATGACTATAAATGGCCACCAAGTAAAGGTGCAGGGATGGTATTTTCAGGGGCAGTAGCCTAGGGTTCTAGCTTTAAGTTAAGCCTAAGTGGAAGGTTCTACCAAATTTTTACTCTTTGCTCGAGCTTCTCAAATATTTAAAAAAAACCGATTTTTTGACACTTTGACCACGATTTTCTCAAAATCTGTACGTGATGGAATCTTTATAATTACGGATTCGTAATCAGCTCAAAAAAGTCTATCAAAAACAGATTTAACATTTGCCGCACCAAAATCAGTGTTGCCCTGTGTACTTTGTTTGATACAAGTACAAGTACTGATTTGAGTAATACCTTGATGGTATCGATTTATCCCTACCTACCTTGGATAAAAGGCCACCTACACACCAAATTTCGTTCAGATATCTAAATTTTTGCTCGAGTTATCGTGTACACGGAAGGACGTACGGACAGACAGACATGGCTTAATCGACTTTTTTCATTCTGATCATTTATGTATACATTTATCCATATCTCTCTCGATTCGTTTTGGCTGTTACAAGCAACCGTTATGCGAACAAAGTTAATATCGAATTACCGCATGAACGAAAGACACAAGATCACGTAAGAACAAGAGAGTGAAAAAAGTAGATTTTTTAGCGGGTTCTACGCCATCTTGTTTCACTGGAAAACGAGCGAAAAGTAAACAAAGCAAAGAAAACAACGAAAACCAAAATGAGCCAAAATTATTGTCAGCCACTTTAAACGCACAATTTAGGTAAAATGATGCAACAAAATGCTTTAAAATGTGTTGTCATGTTGAATTAACTCTTCTTTACTTGAATAAAAGTGTAAAATAGTGGTGCTTGTGATGTAAACAAACGCTCAGCTGACGAACCCGCTTTCGCAAACTTTTTTCTCAAAACCAGTTACAAATACAACGTCGCGTTCTTACGTGATCTTGTATTTTTGGTTCATGGAATTACCGAATTATTCGTATGTGACTGAAGTCGACTACTATTAATCGGTTAGCAATATTCGAGTAGTCGAAAGCTGTCGACTATTCGACTAACCGTTCACTTTACATTATTCGGTTAACCTTTCGTTTTCGGTTAATCGAATATTTTAAGTTCCATTTTTTTTTTTGGATTTACAGATACATAAATATATGAATAGTTTTGTTACATTAATATGTAAGATTGCATGTGCAAAATTAAAGCAAACTTTTTTTGCAAGAAATAAAGGTTTGTGCAGCAAAATACTGGAGGAAATAAAATTATTAATAATAAATTAATAATAATTGTATCCCAAATTAATAAATAATTATTTCTAAATCTTTGGTATCAGTGCTAAGGGCTATATTATAAGACAAATTTTTTGGAAAGTTTTTTTTGCAATACGCTACTTAAGACACATTGTGAATTGCCAAAATATATTATTTCCATATTTAATACTAGGTTCACATATAAGTAGATTATCCTCATTTTCGAGCTTAACACCCTAATCTGTAATTATAACAAGAGATTAACCATATAAAATTCGTCCCTTGTTAATCTGTAATTATAAAATAATCTCAGATTAAACCGATAACTTTTCGGTGTCCATCCTAGTTTTATCGATTGTTTTTGCAAAAAAGAGAAGAAATGCCAAATGTAAAAGTAAACAAAAATGTACGCTAGCAAGGAAAAGAGGTTTGTAAAGGTATTTTTAATAAAATGTTAAGTTAAAATATATTTATATTGCTCATTATAGCAGAAAAACGTGATCACGGTGGCACAGAGATGAAACATAACTTTTCCTTGAGATGTGAGAATAACAAGCACAACAGATTTGACGGCTAATAATCTGAGATTTGCCTGTGTAAACGGGGTGATTAAAAATCGAGCTTTCATTGTGATAATATTGATATGTGAACATAGTTTAAGAATCATTTATTTCTATTTTAAAGGATGAAATACAACATAAATGTAGATAGTATGTATGGATACCATAGTTTTTTAAACCCCCTACTATTAAAAACCTTAAAATATGTTAACTTCCTTTAAGAAACGTCTGTTTTGGCACAAAAATGTAAAAAGGTGTACATTATGTGGCAGTGGACAGCTTCTTCGTTGAGAGACAATGTTTCCACAAATAAAAAATGTTCGCTCTGACTCAGCTGAAGTTAATGGAATACATAAATAACGCTGGGCTAACTTGAATATATTAAGATAAATTTCGCTAAGAATTTTCCACCATGTTACTGGATCAATATTATGACCAACTTGTGGTTCTGCAATATATAAATCTAGCTGCGACGTCACGTCGTTGGGCAACGTGTTTTCGTCAAACAAAAAATTCCAAATCCATGGATTCTCTTTTGGCTTCTGGCACATTTGTTGATTTCTCCTATTCTAAATAGTTTCTTACAAACTCGTGAATTATGGTTTTTGTTTCAACATCTTCGCCATACAAATTTTTATACCGTAGATCCAAAAATTTTGCTACAAGAGAAGCAGGCATATCATCGCAACTGTTTCCAATGCTAAATCTTTTGAAAAAAATTTTCTGGCACATTTTTAAA
Organism: Rhagoletis pomonella; assembly: GCF_013731165.1. Classification (NCBI taxonomy): domain Eukaryota; kingdom Metazoa; phylum Arthropoda; class Insecta; order Diptera; family Tephritidae; genus Rhagoletis; species Rhagoletis pomonella. The sequence goes on from NW_023460099.1 coordinate 39,475, forward strand.
ATAATTTTTCATTTATTCCATCAGTAGATTATGCTGACATATGATTTTGAGTAAACCGATTTATTAGTGGACGGACAAAAGACATCTGTACAGTTTTTGCGCTACATAGCACTGTTGTAGCTTTATCAAGTGGTTTTAAAACTCTCACCAGAGTCGCAATTTCGTTCCATTCCCTTTCAGTAAATTCAAGATTAAGTCCATTACATATATGGTAACTGCTCTATCTCCTAAAACAAAAAACAAACAATCTCACAAGATTGAACTAGCCGATTTTCTTTAATTCCCAACTGTACTTGGCAAACCGAGAGAGCTAACGGGTGATTTTTTAAGAGCTTGATACCTTTTTTTTTAAAAAAAACGCATAAAATTTGCAAAATCTTATCGGTTCTTTATTTGAAACGTTAGATTGGTCCATGACATTTACTTTTTGAAGATAATTTCATTTAAATGTTGACCGCGGCTGCGTCTTAGGTGGTCCATTCGGAAAGTCCAATTTTGGGCAACTTTTTCGAGCATTTCGGCCGGAATAGCCCGAATTTCTTCGGAAATGTTGTCTTCCAAAGCTGGAATAGTTGCTGGCTTATTTCTGTAGACTTTAGACTTGACGTAGCCCCACAAAAAATAGTCTAAAGGCGTCAAATCGCATGATCTTGGTGGCCAACTTACCGGTCCATTTCTTGAGATGAATTGTTCTCCGAAGTTTTCCCTCAAAATGGCCATAGAATCGCGAGCTGTGTGGCATGTAGCGCCATCTTGTTGAAACCACATGTCAACCAAGTTCAGTTCTTCCATTTTTGGCAACAAAAAGTTTGTTAGCATCGAACGATAGCGATCGCCATTCACCGTAACGTTGCGTCCAACAGCATCTTTGAAAAAATACGGTCCAATGATTCCACCAGCGTACAAACCACACCAAACAGTGCATTTTTCGGGATGCATGGGCAGTTCTTGAACGGCTTCTGGTTGCTCTTCACTCCAAATGCGGCAATTTTGCTTATTTACGAAGCCATTCAACCAGAAATGAGCCTCATCGCTGAACAAAATTTGTCGATAAAAAAGCGGATTTTCTGCCAACTTTTCTAGGGCCCATTCACTGAAAATTCGACGTTGTGGCAGATCGTTCGGCTTCAGTTCTTGCACGAGCTGTATTTTATACGGTTTTACACCAAGATCTTTGCGTAAAATCTTCCATGTGGTCGAATAACACAAACCCAATTGCTGCGAACGGCGACGAATCGACATTTCACGGTCTTCAGCAACACTCTCAGAAACAGACGCAATATTCTCTTCTGTACGCACTGTACGCATTCGTGTGGTTGGTTTAATGTCCAATAAAGTAAACTGAGTGCGAAACTTGGTCACAATCGCATTAATTGTTTGCTCACTTGGTCGATTATGTAGACCATAAATCGGACGTAAAGCGCGAAACACATTTCGAACCGAACACTGATTTTGGTAATAAAATTCAATGATTTGCAAGCGTTGCTCGTTAGTAAGTCTATTCATGATGAAATGTCAAAGCATACTGAGCATCTTTCTCTTTGACACCATGTCTGAAATCCCACGTGATCTGTCAAATACTAATGCATGAAAATCCTAACCTCAAAAAAATCACCCGTTATTTTGGCTACGCTTGAGCGATGAAAATACCAAGACACATTTTTGCTTTCTTGCGTATTTCAGTAATCTGTGGAACGGCTCCAATTGCTTCCTTAACAACCAACTGCAGAACTGCTGCACTATCGTGAGTTTTTGATTGAACCATACTGGAGATATTCCAATCATTTAAAACTGATTCGACAGTGAAGTCAATATTCTCTCATATTCTCTCTGCATTTGGTCAGTTGGTACATTTTCTATGGGTTTACTTTAATACCTCAAACTGTTGGTTACAAAGCATAGCAGTGCACAAGTCGTATTTTGAGTAAAAATACTGAGCTTCTACTTATATATAAGAGTCCAGCGTTCGAGAAGACCATTGACTACTTCGGACGGAATAGAGTCAGTGTTACTCTATAATTTCAGCTGTCATTTTCAAGTTAACTCCTTCGGACTATTTCTGACTATTTTTGGGAGATAAGGATTGCAACTAATATGAATCGCCCAGTGCTTTATGGCTTATGGCAAAAGGAGAAAGTGGGTGTGGTCCGTATTTTTTTCTGATATTAATGGTATACAATTATTTTTTTGGGGCAAACTTATATTTTCGGAGATATAGAGGGGCGAAGGAGAAATTTTCGAAAATTTCCAAGGGCTAAATTTCGAATCGAATTTCAAAAAATTGGTATCGTTGGAAAGGCAAATATGCACATCCATATATTTATGTGCATATATTTTTTTGATAAAAAAAATTGTTTTACTAAAAAAATTTGTGTAAATATGCATACACCAAACTATAATAGTTTAATGGAGGATAAAGATACCTATAATTTAATATATAATTCTATATAGAGAGATTTAAATACCGTGAGAAATTTTGTTTTACTTACGAAGAGAGAATTTACCATACTGATGCTTATGATCCTGAGCGGGACGACAGCGGCAGAAAGAAGTTAGGGAAAATTTTAGAATGGTAAGCCCCGAGTACGGGATTAAGGAAAATATGGAGGAAAGAGGGGGTGCTAATAGTTGTCTATGTAAAGTTTCAAAGCCCAGGACCTTATAGTTTTAAGTAATTTGTTGGTAAAATTTGTATATTTAACAAACTTGTATCGCACTATTTTACAATATTTAATGCACTTTCCACTAAATTTACACGTTATTTACACTCAATATATGTGCAGTTAGAGTGTGCAAGACCAAACAATTTTAGTACATTACAGCTTTTTTATGAAAAATTCATTGTTGTTTAATTATTATGAGAGTACACGCAGAATATTTGCAAATGACAGCAGGACTGTGTTGCCACATCTAAAACTAAGCTTGGAAAGTAAGACCAAAAGAAAATACGCTTAAAAGGAAAATACGAGGGGGATCAGGGGCTGAACACCTTTCTGCGTAGGCGGCCTTCGGCCGCGCTTAGGGATTATAACCCTCACAACGTAGAATTCTCCTTTCTGTGTTGCCAACGAAAAGGGGCTGAACACCTTTTGCATAGAACACCTTTCTGCGTAGGCGGCCTTCGGCCGCGCTTAGAGATTATAACCCCCACTACGTAGAATTCTCCTTTGTGTCTTGTCAAAAAAAGGGGCTGAAACATTTTTGCATAGACCACCTTTCTGCGGAGGCGGCCTTCGGCGGCGCTTAGGGATTATAACCCTCACAACGTAGAATTCTCCTTTCTGTGTTGCCAAC
>NW_023460100.1:0-42755 GCF_013731165.1 Rhagoletis pomonella
AAAAAATTGTGCGACTAATCTCTAAAGAGAGTATTCCGAGATTACTCGCAATCGGGTACAATTGGGCATTAATTAGTCGGAACTGGTCTCATACGGGTAGTAATGGACATCAATTAGTCTCGACTGGACCCTTACGTGATTAATTGGAGATCAATTAGTCCCCTACTCATCTCTAACGGGTACTATTAACGATTTAATGATATGTGCGCACTTAGTCAATGAAATTTCGTGTGCGGCGTTGGCACATAGAGAGAGTATTCGCGTAACAAACCTGAGCAGCATGGTTCGAATCGCGGCTGGCGCAAATTTTTATTTTTATTTTTTAAAAGTGAATAATCTATTTTTGTACCCTTTCGGGTATGAAGGGGAACAATTAATCTCTTCATAGGACATTCTCGAACAAAGGCGAACAGTTCATTCCATATAAAGAGATCAAAAGTGGTAGTAGTCGCATGTTCCTTTGCGATTGCTCCCGAAGTCGTCCTGGATTAGTCGCATTTTTTGCAGGGTTGCGATTGCTCCCGGAGTCATCCCGGATTAGTCCCATTATTTGCAGGGAATGCACTAATCCCGCGCTGTGATGTTGATTGAAACTCAACATTTGAAAACGCCTTTAAATGTATGGCTGTAGCTGAGTGTGCAAAGACGCTTGGTACAATTGGTTGCGGCCAAGAGGGTCCGGGTTCAATTACCATCAGACGGCACATAAAATAAATTTTTTTTTCTTCTTACCCTGCAAAAAATTGTGCGACTAATCTCTAAAGAGAGTATTTCGAGATTACTCTCAACCGGGTACAATTGGGCATTAATTAGTCCCAACTAGTCTCATACGGGTACTAATGGAGGTCAATTAGTCTGGACTCATCCCTTATGGGTATAATTGGAGATCAATTAGTCCCGAACTCATCTCTAACGGGTACTATTAACGATTCAATGATATGTACGCACTTAGTCAATGAAATTTCATGTTCGGCGTTGGCACACAGAGAGAGTATTCGCCTAACAAAACTGAGCACCCCGGTTCGAATCTGAGCTGGTTAAAATATTTATTTTTTAAAAGTGACTAGTCGCTTTTTATACCCGTTTGGGTATAAAGGTGAACAATTAGTCTCTTCATAGGACATGCTCGAACAAAAGCGATCAGTGCATTCCATATAAAGAGATCAAAAGTGGTATTAGTCGCATGCTCCTTTGCGATTGCTCCCGGAGTCATCCCGGATTAGTCCCATTTTTGGCAGGGTAATTACGAAAAAGCATATGTGCACTTCACAACCACATATTTTGTTAAGTATATACTCCAATTTAAAACGAGCTGGGTTGGTGCTCTTTCATATGCGTATTTTTTTTCAATTCAGCACGTTTTTTTAATTCTAAAATTTTTTCCCCTCAGTGTTGGAATTTGAGTTTATGACATTCGATACGATACTAGGGTTCTGGTACCCGATTCCTAAAAATATCGTTTTTAAACTATCGAGTATAAAATATCGGTATCGAATGCCAAAAGTATCGATATGGTATCGTATCGTATCGAAATTCGTGTCCCTAGTGCTGAAATGCTATAACATATAAAGCAGATTCCACTGATCTACACAATAGACAATGAATTAACTTTTTATGGTATATTAAACATGCTATATATGTAGATATTAAAAATGAGATAAATTAAGAATGAGGGAATTTTGTTCACATAAAATTCTGACGAAAGAGAAATCCTATCGACAAATATTCCCAAATATTCAAAATAAACCATGGTTTCATTAAAATTCTAGTATACATTAAACAAAATTAATGGAATTCAAACAAGTCCTTTATTGAAAGGTGTGCGATATCACCGTCTTCAAAAGAGTCACAACTTAAAATTTGGCATTTTTGAGATTATGCGCTAAAAAGGTACACTGAGCTTTTATTTACCTTTCAGCTAAAGCTGGAGCAAATTTTTGCTATAATTTGTTAAAAAAAAGACCTAACGTAAATTCGCCCTAGCCCATATGATTATCATGTGCTAAGAAATAGTTTTTCGCATTTTCTGACAAACGTATTATTTTGAGTTGTGACCCTTTTGAAGACGGTGTGCGATATGAAGAAATGTACAAATAGTAAAGATGCAATTGATATAATGTATATAAATTAATCTTTTAAAAATTATTATGTTTGTTGCATTTAAAAATTACATGTTTAATATCTAAAATCGAATTATATTCGGTGGAGGGACACACAAATAATCCTGACCTGCACAAGTAAAAATCTTTATAAATAATTGCACTTTCACTTTTATGGGGTGGTATACTAACTTGTAAGTATGCAAATTCTCCACTTGGCCAAACCAAAAGGTTGCAGTGGTGAAAATACCCTCACGAGCGAACGTGGACGGACACACAAATGATCCTGACCAGCTTAAAAAAAAACTTTATTAATATTTGCACTTTCACTTTTATGGGGTGGTATACTTACTTGTAAGTATGCAAAGGCTGCACTCGACCAAACTAAAGGTTGCAGTGGTGAAAATACCTGCACCAGCGAACGTTAACGGACACACAAAGTGATCCTGGCCACGGTTGCCACAAAATAGGTAACTTTTCGAGTGTTTGGTAACTTGGCAACTTTTTTTTTTATTTTGGTAACTTTTGGTAAGTTTGCCGTGTATAACAGGCTAACCTAGTATTCACGCACGCCTAGGGACACGAATTTCGATACGATACGATACCATATCGATACTTTTGGCATTCGATACCGATATTTTCTACTCGATAGTTTTAAAACGATATATTTTGGAATCGAGTACCAGAACCCTAGTATCGTATCGAATGTCATAAACTCAAATTCCAACACTGAGGGGAAAAATTTTAGAATTAAAAAAACATGCTAAATTTATAAAAGAGCACCAAACCAACTCGTTTTAGATTTGAGTATATACGTTATAAAATATGTCGTTGTGAAGTGCACAGATGCTTTTTCGTAATTAAGAAGAAAAAACATTTATTTCATGTTCCGTCTGATGGTAATTCAACCCGGTCCCTCTTGGCCGCAACCAATTGTATCAAACGTCTTTGCACACTCAGCTACAGCCATACATGTAAAGGTGTTTTCAAATGCTGAGTTTGAATCAACATCACAGCGCGCGATTATTTATTTATTATTAACTGCTCCACAAGATAGAGACGGGTCAAAAGTTGGAATATTGTTTAGCTCCACTAAGGTTCTAATCAAGGAGCATACATTGCATAGTTCGTTTTAGAAAATACGATGTAGAAAGAAGAAACACTGCGTAAATTACGTGTAGGAACATTGAAGGTTATTCTTTCCAAGAGGTTAGGGCAATCAACCGATCCATTCAAGAGGTTGGCAACAAATGAGCATGCAAGATAAGCAGATCTACTACGTAGAGTTTGTAAATTTAGAAGTGCACAACGTGATTCATATGAGGGAATGAGAAGTGCACAACGTGATTCATATGAGGGAATGGGTTCACTAAAATTCAGTGAGCGTAAAGCAAATTTTATAACTTTTTTCTGTATCCGTTCTAATCGCGTGATATGAGAATTGTGGTATGGTCTCCAAATGAATGACGCATACTCCAACCTGGATCTTACTAGAGTAATATAAAGCATCTTCAAAGTGTATGGATCGTAAAAAGGTGAACTATTACTCCGGACGAAAGCCAGCATCGTGTATGATTTGCCAACTATATATTCGATATGCGTGGAAAAATTTAGTTTCGTGTCGAAATAGACACCGAGATCCTTGCCTTCATTAACATGATTAAGAGGGGATCCAGAAATATGATAGCGCGTGTGGAGCGGAATTAGCTTTCTGGTATAAGTACAATGTGAGCACTTATTTATATTTAGATGAAGACGGTTTCGTATGCACCAATCGTGTAGTTTAACAAGTTCTCCTTGAAAGGCAATGGAATCGAGTATGCTTTTAATGACAGGATAAATTTTGAGATCGTCCGCATATAATAGATATTTAGATGACGAGAAGCAGGACCCTATGTCATTAATAAATAAAATAAACAACAGTGGTCCAAGTATACTACCTTGAGGAACACCCGACGTCGCAATAAAAGGCTGTGAGTAGACATCCTCGAACACAACCATGCAATTTCTGTCAGACAAATATGATTTAATCCACTCCAAAAAATTAGAGTGGAAACCTATAGAGAATAATTTAGACACTAAGACCTTGTGAGAAACCCTGTCAAATGCCTTTGAAAAATCTATATATATTGTGTCGACTTGCTGGCCAGCTTGAATAGCAGACGGACAATCTTCCGTAAAAATTGCAAGATTGGAGACTGTGGACCTTCCTTCAATAAAACCATGTTGGTTTGGACTAATTAAGCTGCTAACTGAGAATGACAATAACTTTGAAATTGGTCTATAATTAGATACATCATTTTTGTTGCCACTTTTAAAAATCTGCATTATGTCATACCATGTATGTGTGTATGTGTTGTCCCCGCTGTGTATGCTTTGTATACATATACTTTCTTAATTACATATGAAAAAGCATCCGAGACGTGCAAAACGCCACCCGTGTAGAGAAAAATGTTTCATTTTAATACGGGCGTATTTGAATTGAATATTTCCATTATATGTACGTAGTGCATGTATAATAGAAAAATCCATTTTGTTAAGACTTTTCACTTGATTTAAATACGAACATTTTTAAACGGTAATCAAATAAAAAATGTTTATTCTTACAACGCGTTTTTTTTCTCAGTGAAGGATAATGGTATTAACAGCTCACGCTAATATTACCGGGGAGAGTTTTTCTACGCACGCACGAAAGTTTTTCTCATTTGATAAGCCCAAATCAATTTGCGTGCGTGATTTCTCAGAGTTGCATTTCCGTCAAATTTACAGAAGTTTGCCGAGAAAAATTTGAATTCATAGCCGCGCCAAAATGCCAATTGAGCATAAACGTCAAATCGAGATGACACGCAAGATAAATCTTGGAATTTGAGTTAGCTTTTTACGCACGCATATAAGGTTGGCCTGTAACAATTCTTCCCGATATAAATTGGGCTTTAAAGTGCAGAAATTTGTACTATGGATAGGATTGCATTGGTGGGATTTGAAACCGCGGCTTTGGTGTTAAAGTAAACACCTCAATCTCTACGTGTTGTAATAATAATAAAGTCCGGCGCTTAAACAATGGCCCGTAGTCATAGTCAAAATAAAGTCGACTTTAAAGTTAGTTGCAGCTTTTTGACATAATTTTCAATGGGATATCTGTCAAAAAAGCTGCAACTAACTTTAAAGTCGACTTTATTTTGACTACGACTACGGGCCAATATGTTAGTGTTTGGCCGAACTTCTCCTCCGATTTATCGCGAGAACCTTAATGTTGTGGCACAAACGGGGTGCCTACAGTTTTATGCCGACTCTGAACGGCGATTGTATTTTATGGGAAGCTGTTTTTTATTTTCAAGATTTGCGCACTTCTAACCGCTACACCCCAGCGGCCTATATGCGAGACCTATATTCAGATAAACTTTTTGGTTTTTGGTATCGATATTTGAAATATCGAGTCTTTTTATTCCGATATTAATGGGTACCCGATATTTTTAAAGCGATACTTTAAATGAGTACCATATCGATACTTTCGGTTCGATATCGTGTCCCTACGCACGCCACGTATTTACTGTCAAAAATTTCTCATGCACATACAACTTGTAAGGGACCAACCGAAATTGAAAGGCGTGCATATGAAGCTAACTCAATTTCCAATTTTTGTTCTGCGTGACATTTTGATTTGACGTTTCGCTCAATGAAATCAAATGCAAACGCATGCAAGCCAACTTCGGGTGACGCAAAAAAAAACAAATTCGACTACGTGCGTACTAAAACGCAAGCCGCGAATATTTGGTTAGCCTGTAAAGTCAGACTAAAAAAGTTGGATTAATTTGATAAATTGTACTGTGTTTGTGTGTAGCGGTGACAACCAGGGATGGAAAATCGAAATTTGAAATTATACCTAATTTGACAATAGAAATGTACCTTTTTGCTTTCAAATGCACTTAAAAAGTAGCTCAAAATTTTGGTAACTTTTTTATTATTTTTAGACAATTGCTACCAATTTAATAAATTTAAACATTATTTGCAATAACAAGAAATTGATTAATATATCGAAACAGTTGAATTAATACTGGTAAAAATGCAATAAAGATATATCTATGTATGTACATTGGGGTAGTCAAAATAAAAGTAAAATCGGAATTTTAATGCTCTCACCCTCTAGGATTGTACTTTACCGAAAAAATTATTTTTATATGGAAATCAAAAATATATTTAGGGGTCGCTCAAAGCACTCAAAGTGTTTCATGTATTTTATATGGGGAAAAGCATGTTTTCGTAGAAATGGTAAGCAATCTTTGAAAATCAAATATTTTTCGATCGGAAAACTTGGTTTCTCTTTTGGATATTTTCAATAATATTACGCAATGGTTTATTCATCCACTTTGTATTATTAACTATTTCTTATAGGGCCCCTAAAACCCTCAAAAAAATCGCTATTATTAGAAATCGTAAAATAAACAATTGGGTATTATTATTGGCAGTATCTTAAAGAGAAGCAACGCTTTTCTATCAACAAATATTGATTTAAGAATTCTATACCATTTTTACGGAAACTTGTTTTCACCCCATATGAAAAACATAGAAAACTTTTAGCGCTTTGAGCGACCTCTAAATATTTAAAAAAAAAATTGTATAATGTTTTTCGGTATCATTCATTCATTCATTTTATTTAACCCTGCTTATAAAATGTATATTTTTAGCAGGCTTTCTAATAGTTACATTTGAGTTTACATGTTTGAGAATTACATAATTATTAAAAAAATATACTAAAAGTGAAAGTACTTAAAAAAGTATTTCAGAAAATTACATTAATTTACACAATTTATTCATTTAATATCGCAAACAGTTAACAACATAGAGGTACACCATGTAGACTGTAATTTGATCGGTCAATTGGAATATATGCATTGGATTGCTTTCAAACTCTTTTTGAAGTGGTCCTAGGTAGTAGTCCCTAACGGAATAATAAATTGAGCAGATGCTCGAGGCTTTCTATTTCGCCTAGATTGCACTACGTACATAAAGCATTTGGGTCTATTTTGTAAACCAGGCCTTTGATACAAAACCTTATGTAGTACCTCGTAGGCAGCCGAGCTTGAGCTAAAATTTTACTCAAAATATGACTTACTTATCCACCGTTGCAAGAACAAATTCCCGCCGGAGTAGATTACAGATATTTCCGCCTTTCCCAATCGAAATGGACATACATGCAATGTAGCCACTTTGCTACAAATCCCTCAAAAGGTGAGGAGTTTTTCACTGTTCGCAAAGAATTTAATAAAGAAACAACACTGCAAATATTTCTTGTTGCCGCAATGACATGTTCACAATGATATATGAGCTGCCATATCTCCTTGTTTACAAAAATTTTCTTAAATTTTTTCGCGAGCAACTTAGTCCTAGTTAGTACCTAAATTCCGCTTGGTGTACCGAACGTAACTTTTGGTTCGGAAAAGTAGGAAAAAGTAGTACTTTTCCATTCCTGGTGACAGAACTACTAGAAACAATTGCATTGATCAAAAGGTGTTCGCACGAGCGATTTTGCGTTCAACTTTTCCTTTCAACTCACGCAGGGTTGCACGAAAAAAAAGTTGAATGGCTAAATGTTGGCTGGCGACCAACTTTGTTGAAAGGCCGTTCAACCAAAAGCAGAATGCAAAGTTGAACAATGCAAACGCCTTTTCATGGCGAATATTTTCATATTTTCTTGTATTGTGATATTTTTAGCCATTCATTTTTTTTCGTGCAACCCTGCGTGAGTTGAACGCAAAAGTTGCCTGAAAAATCGCCGCGTGCGAAAGCCCTATCAGACAGCACAGCGCTCAGCAAAAATAACTAACCACATATCGAAGAAAATTATCGGTGGTCAGTCTACTCGTTAATTTATCACAGTGTGGGGCGCCTGTCACACGTCCAATATTTATTGTGATATTTGCATCGTGACCCATATTGATGGATTTCAAAATAGTGATGGATCGCGCGGGAATGCTACATGTTTGAAGCAGATGCTAAAGATAATAAAATTTATTTGGTAAATTTTAAGTTTTCTCTTTTTTAAGTTTAAAGATTGAAAGTTTGAATAATAATGAAAATTTTCTTTTTGATTGACGAACCACAAAAATCACTTAAATCTAAAATTTCCAAAATTACAAAGTTGAAATGAACACAGTACAATAAAAGGTAATAACGCAAATACAAACCCTACAATACTCCTCTTCTAGAGAATTAATGTTATATAAATTAAAAATAACTCGTTTCTTATTTGATGTTGTGTTATTCATTATATTAGTGTTTGTTTCTGGTATTAGTTCTGTTTCAATGATTGCTGGTTTTAGTATGTCTAACGGAATTGTTTTAACCTCATTATCTACTTCAAGTTTGAAATATTTTTAGCTTTTTCAACAACCTTATAAGGTCCTTCGTATGGTGGTTGCAATGGTTTTTTATTAATAACACGCATAAAAACCAATTTACAAGTCTCCAAATTCTTTGGTATATATCCACCAGTATCAGAATTTTGATTATACCTTCAATTTGATTTAACATTTTTAAATGTTCCCGTAAATTACCTAAAACTCCAGTTGGGGAAAAATTTTCTTCAGATGGAACCACAAGTTCACCGGGTAGGCGTAAATTTTGCCCAAAACCATCTCAGATGGTGTGGCTGAAATACTTTCTTTATACATCGATCGTAAACCCAGAAGTATCATCGACAGCTCATCATACCAATTGTTGGTTCCATTTCTAGCCATTATCGTAGCTTTTAACTGCCTGTGAAACCGTTCTACCATACCATTCCCTTGAGGATGATATGCAGAAGTTGTAACGTGATGACTACCAAGCAATTTTGTTAGTTCCGAAAACAATTTTGACATAAACTGAGTACCCTGATCTGTAGTGATTTTTAACGGTACCCCAAAACGTGAAACATATTCTCTAAAAAATTTATTTGCAACCACTGCCGCTGAAAAGTCCTTTAATGCGTATGCCTCGGGCCAACGCGTGAACCTGTCAACTATTGTAAAAATGTAACGATGTTCTTTCGATACAGGAAGAGGTCCAACAATATCTTAATGAATATGCTCAAATCTACTTTTGGGAATCGGAATTTTAATTACTGGAGATTTGGTGTGACGATTAACCTTCGATTTTTGTCAATTTATACATTCTTTTGACCAAATATTAATTTCTTTGTGCATTTTTGGCCAATAGTCCTTTTTAGACGACGTGTAGCTTTTGTACCAGGATGTGTAATGTCATGTAACATATTAAACACTGTCTTGCGTAAACAATTTCGAACAAATGGCCTAGGATTCTCACCTGTTATTTCACACCAAATATTAAAATTTAAAAGTGGAATTTGAATTAATTTAAGGTTATGTGATGTGTCTCCAGATTTTAATGTGTTTAGTTCCTCGTCCTGTTCTTGTTCATTTTGTAAAACTTTGAAATTCAGTTCTGTACCCTTAATTGCATCAACTTCGAAAGCTCTAGATAATGTGTCAGCTACAATGTTTGCCTCTCCTTTAATATATCGTATGTCATTAGTAAATTGTGCAATTAATTCCATATGTCTAGTTTGTCTCGGACTACGTTCGGTTTTTGAACTCAAAGCAAATATCAAAAGCTTGCGATCTGTAAAAACGGTAAATTGTCGTCATTCTAAGAGATAGCGAAAATGTGTAATGTTCAAATAAGTAGCTAGCAACTCCCTGTCAAATGCACTGTACTTAACTTCGAATGGAGAAAGATTCTTAGAAAAGAAAGCTAGTGGCTCTGATTTGTTATCAAACGTTTGATGTATGACACCACCAATTGCCGTATTAGATGCATACAATAGCATTTTCTGACTCCTTGTCAGTTGCCTCACCTGCTAGTTCAAGTAGAACTTATGCAAGGCTCACTGTGTGTTATACCGCATTTCCTGCTATTGGTCCATATGCCAACGATGCCGGTGTATTTCATTCAGACACACATACTAGCAAGGTTCTTGGTTCCCATGCCAGCACACTTGCGGGACCATATGCGCACACAGCCGCTGCGCCATATCCACCAAATCCTATTACGCCTGCCGTCATCAGTGATAGTGGAACCAACACGACTTCTTTTTTGTACGCGACCGCCCAGCCTATGGCCAGCACAATGTGTGGACCGTCTTATGGTCCCACCACCGCTGGAACTTATTCCAGTGTTGCCACCGCCTCAAGTACGCCTTCATATAATCTTACCGCTGTCGGACACCATGAAAGCAAAGCCTCTGCTACGTGCGCAGGTGCCACCTCTGCTGCGCATAACGTCGGCGCTAACAATATTACTGCTGTGCCTATGGCTGTCCCTGTCACACATTCGCAGTAGTATTTTGCCAATGGTGCGACTTGTCAAGCCGCGAACGTCCCTCAGCAATCAATGAGAATTCCAGAAGTACTATCAACGTCTTTTGCAACGATTCCGTCTACATTTTCAACGGGGTATAACCCGTTAGGTGCATACTCGCCTGGTTTAACGCGTGCAAGTATTGGTAGCCTACGATCAAATGGAGTAATGGTTCTCCGTAAATTACAAGATTTGCCTGAATTTAGTGGCCACGCAGAAGACTGGCCAATATTTTTCACGGCATTTCAGCAGTCCACAAACGCGTACGGGTACAGCAGCCTTGAAAGCAACCAACGGTTGCAAAAAAGCTTGAAAGGAGAGGCACGAGACACTGTCAAATCGTTGCTAATACATCCAGAGAATGTAGGTAACATTATAGAACAACTGCGTTTTCGCTTCGGACGACCAGAGCAGCTAATTCGAAGTCAGCTGTCGCAACTGAGGGAAATATCACCTATTTCTGAAAGTGGTATAGTAAATTTAGTACCATTCGCTACCGAGGTCAAAAATCTCGTAGCGTTCCTGCAGGCAGCAAATGGATACCTGCATCTTACTAACCCGACACTGATAGAAGAGCTTGTCAGCAAGTTACCATTGAGCAAGAAGCTTGAATGGGCCAGATACTTGTCAACAGTACAATCGCATGCAACCGTGGTCCACTTCAGCGATTGGTTAACACATATTGCGAATTTGATTTGCTGTGTGCAGGATTATGAAAGTCGCGAGCCATTAAAACGTCGGACCGTGTCGCATGCAGTAGAAACGCAGAGTGAATGTTTTGATGAGAAACAGCAAAATCGTGTGGTAGAAAGGCCACACACCCCGTCGTTGAAATGTGCTGTTTGCCAAAATTCACACAAGCCAGTAGAATGGCAACGTCTCATTGAAGCAACATCAGCTGATAGATGGAATGAAGTTAAACGCAGCCGCCTGTGCTTTTCATGCCTCAGCCCAGGGCACTCAACTCGAGAATGCCGCCGCCGTAAACCGTGCCACATCGATGGGTGCCAAAGGATGCACCATAAAATGCTTCATGATGACGAACAAAAACAAATGCAGCCCGCAAAATCCGTATGCGCGTCTCCGGCACAGCCACTTGATGTTGACAAGAAGCCGGTTTTGAGCTGCTCCACCAGCGCAAATGAGCGTATGCTATTGTTTCGCATACTGCCGGTAACTCTACATGGTGGAGGAAAAAGCGTTGAAACGTACGCGTTATTCGACGAAGGATCGTCTGTCACATTGGTTGACAGCACGCTCTCCCAGGAATTGGGTCTACATGGCCAGAAGCGAAGCCTCAACCTACAGTGGTATGGAGGAAGAGCAACTCAGGAGCCAACCTTAATGGTGGACTTGTTCGTCAGTGGAACTGGCATGAAGAAGAAACATAAGCTTCGAAACGTTTACAGCGTGTCAAATTTCAACTTGCCTGCGCAGAGCCTGAGCGAAGCAGACCTACGAAGTTCTTCACGCCATTTGCAGAATTTACAACTGGAGCCATACAGTGGAGCAGTGCCAAAGCTTTTGATAGGACTTAACCATTGCCATCTGGGCATACCTGCCGAGATCATGCAAATTAATTGTATCGGGCCGTACGCTGCCAATACTGAGCTTGGTTGGACCGTGTTTAGGCCAAATGTGGAAACCTCATCTAGCACGCAAGTATGTTTGTTTACGACGCCAGCTTCAGATCAAGCGATGCATGATCTGATTGCAGAATACTTTGAAACTGAGAGCTTCAGCGTAAAGACATTTCCGCCAGTTGAAAGCGCGGCTGACCTGCGCGCGAAGGCAATTTTGCATTCAACAACACGCCGAACAAACGGTCGATATAGCCGGCCTATTGTGGAAGTATGACGATATTGAGATGCCCGACAGCTACGAAATGGCGCGAAAGCGATTGATAAGCATAGAAAAGAAAATGCAGCGTGATGACAGCTTTGCAAAAGTCTACAAGCAAATCATCAACTCATATGTTGCCAAAGAGTACGCAAGAAAATTGCGACCCGAAGAAGCCGCTTCATTCAATAAGAAGACGTGGTATTTGCCACACTTTGGCGTGGTTAATCCAAATAAGCCAGCCAAATTACGCCTCGTTTTCGACGCCGCCGCAGAGACACATGGAGTGTCACTCAGTTCGCTACTCCCGAAAGGACCACAGGATTATAGAGCACTACCAACCATCCTATTTCATTTCCGCCAAGGAGCAGTAGCCGTTTGTGGCGACATCAAGGAGATGTTCCACCAGATTGTGATTCGGCCAGATGACAGATGCGCTCAAAGGTTCCTTTGGCGCAATGGTGATACTACAAGAGAGCCATATGTCTATGAGATGATAGCGATGACATTCGGTGCAGCATTCTCGCCATGCGCTGCGCAATACATCAAAACTCTGAACGCAATGGAACACTCTGATAACGCCGATCGAGCTGTCAAGGCAATCCTAGACTACCACTACGCCGACGACTTCGTTGATAGCTTCAGGAACGTAGAGGAAGTAATCACTGTATCTCAACAAGTACGAGCCATTCACCGAGGAGCTGGGTTTGAACTCCGCAACTTTACTTCGAATTCGCCCGATGCACTTACTGCGTTGGGCGGTGTGGAAGCCACGATTGCAATCGCCAACAAAACGAGCTTATCCATGGAAAAGGTTCTAGGAATGTTTTGGCAGCCATCAATAGACAGCTTTGTGTTCAGGCTGAATTTCCACAATATCGACAAAAGAGTTGTGTCTGGTGAAAGACGCCCAACGAAAAGAGAACTCCTCAGCATCATTATGTCCCCCCCCCCCCCCTTTTTGAGCCACATAACAATTTCCGCTAAGCTAATCATGCGCGAAGTCTGGAGACAACAGTCGAGCTGGGACAGCCCTTTACCTGACGACATATCTGGCTCCTGGGAAAGGTGGCGTCAAGAAATTCCGGCGATGGTGGAATTGCAGATTCCGAGATTCCTTCCGGAACGGCACACCAACACAACGTCAACTTCAGGTATTCGTCGATGCCAGCGAGGAAGCCTTTGCCGCCGTAGCCTATGGCGCACCATCAATTCCACTGGTGAAGTCGAAATCGCCTTTATTTGCTCCAAAGCAAAGTGTGCGCCACTGAAGCCACTCACAGTTCCGCGCCTGGAACTCCAAGCAGCCGTGCTTGGCACACGTCTCCTTCAGACTATACGAGAAGAACATTCTGTGAGCGCCTACAGCTGCATGCTATGGACCGATTCAAAAACTGTTGTGAATTGGATCAAGAGTGAACATCGACGCTACAAGCCATTTGTGGCGCATCGGGTGGCTGAAATCTTAGCCACTACTACGCCATCAAACTGGAGATGGATCCCAGCCGGTGAGAACGTCGCAGACGAGGTTACTCGTGCCAATGGAAGATCCAAGAATTGTTGCGCCTCGCGTTGGTTATGTGGGCCACCTTTTCTACTAGCCGAAGAGTCTAAATGGCTAAGTCAAATTGTCGTCGATAACAATCAGCCAGAAGTGGAAGAACTGCGTCCGAAATATGCATTACTCACTGTAAGTCCAAAATTTTTAAATTGTAACCGTTTTTTTTTTCATTCGGAAGACTAGTGAGAGCCATTGGTTGGGTATTAAGGTTTGTAAACAAGTGTCGCCGCCAACACGCAACCTTAAACGAGCATGGCTTGACATCAGTAGAACTTGATGCCGCAAAGCGCGTTCTTTATCGTCTCGTACAACAAGAAGTGGGCGCGTCATTTCTCGCAGCAGTTGTCTGTTTCAGTTGACGCCATATTTGGATTATTAAGGAGTCTTGCGCGTAAAGCGACGTATCGACGCAGCAAGTTGGCTGCCTTTAGATACAAGGCGACCTGTAATTCTCCCATCTAAACATAGTTTGACGAAGCTTATTATTGCTCACCACCACCACAAGCTAAAGCATAAAAATTTCGAAGCGACCGTATGGGAAATTCGCCGCCGTTTCTGGATCCCTCATCTGCGGTAAACTCTGCGGGACGTCATTGCCAATTGCTTTGTGTGCCGCCTGACTAAGGCAGCGCCTATTGCACCAATCATAGGTCCACTGCCAGCAGATCGACTCACACCGTTCGTCAGGCCATTTAGCTACACTGGCCTGGACTACTTTGGAACTGTTAACGTCACCATCGGCCGCCGCCAGGAGAAGCCTTGGGTGGCGCTCTTCACCTGTCTCACGGTGAGAGCTATTCACCTGGAGCTTGCCTTCGATTTGAGCACAGACGCATGCATTGTGGCCATCCAAAATTTTATTAATCGCCGTGGTGTGCCAGTACGACTACGATCCGACAACGTGCCAAGGAAGCAATGGTGTCGAGGCGTTGTGGAGCGCCTGTATCCCGGTGTAGATGGAGTATGCCGGCAAGCGGACGTGCGTTTGTCATTGAACGATTCCTTAATGCAACACTGTGTCTAACTCTTAAGTATTTTTTGAACCTTGTAATTTTGTCATGTGGCAACTTTGTGAACCACGATTCCTTTTCGAATTGGCATTCGTTGATTCAAAGCCGCTGCTGTGACATTAATCTGTATCCTTAATAAATATATGTCATTTGTTCTTACACAGAAATAAACAATATAAATCCACGCAATGCGATGCAATGCATAAGAAATGTGTGGGTTTAATTTTTGCAGTCTCTGAAGAATCAACAAGTTAAGAATCCGAACATTGCAAAAACTAAAAAAATAGGTACGAGTGTTGACAGAGGTTTTTGAGACAAATACAACAGTATACTTTTTTTGCGGCAGAAATAACAACTAAGGCAGTTATGAAAGGTCAAAGGTCAAATGGAGCGCTTTTTAAATCCAAATATCCCGAAAACCATCGCACGGATTCTAAAAATGTCATTGATGTCATTAAAAAGGAAATATGTAAACGTTATATATAACTTCTTAAGTTTTAGCAAAAATCCAATTTATGTAAAAAAAATTACAAAAAACTTTAAACAAACACATTTTTCTTTAAAAAGTACCGCATTAATTACAGTTAAAAGTCTTATTAATAAATAGTGCACAAATCAAGCTTTCGTTTAATATACAACATGTTGTGTTTAATCCTCGCAAATCGGAGTATTTCAAAAAATAACTCTGGTCGGACCAATGCCAGCTACGCTATCCACAGTATTTTTGCGCAAAACCTTTTTCTTAGTAAGGGTTATAATCCTTAGTAAGGGTTATAATCCCTAAGCGCGGCCGAAGGCCGCCAACGCAAAGGTGTTCTGTGCAAGAGGTGTTGCGCCCCTCTTATTCGACAACACAGAAAGGAGAATTCTACTTGGTGAGGGTTATAGTCTCTAAGCGCGGCCGAAGGCCGCCAACGCAGAAGGTGTTCTGTGCAAAAAGGTGTTGCACCCCTCTTCTTCGGCAACACAGAAAGGAGAGTTCTACTTAGTGAGGGTTATAATCCCTAAGCACGGCCGAAGGCCGCCAAAGCAGAAGTTGTTCTGTGCAAAAAGGTTTTGCTCCCCTCTTCTTCGTCAACACAGAAAGGAGAATTCTGCATAGTAAGGGCTATAATCCCTAAGCGCGGCCGAAGGCCGC
Source organism: Rhagoletis pomonella (assembly GCF_013731165.1). Lineage (NCBI taxonomy): Eukaryota > Metazoa > Arthropoda > Insecta > Diptera > Tephritidae > Rhagoletis > Rhagoletis pomonella. Next base: position 16,006 of record NW_023460100.1, read on the forward strand.
CAACGCAGAAGGTGTTCTGTGCAAAAGGTGTTGCGCCCCTATTCTTCGGCAACACAGAAAGCAGATTTTTGCTTAGTAAGGGTTATAATCCCTAAGCGCGGCCGAAGGCCGCCTACGCAGGTGTTCTGTGCAAAAGGTGTTGCGCCCCTCTTGTTCGGCAACACAGAAAACAGAATTCTGCTTAGTAAGTGTTATAATCCCTAAGTGCCGCCGAAAGCCGCCAACGCACAAGGTGTTCTGTGCAAAAAGGTGTTGCGCCCCTCTGCTTCGGCAACACAGAAAGGAGAATACTACTTAGTAAGGGTTATAATCCGTAAGCGCGGCCGAAGGCCGCCTATCCAGAAAAACGTTTTGCGCAAAAATACTGTGGTAAGCGTAGCTGGCATTGGTCCGACCAGGGTTATTTTTTGAAATACTCCGATTTGCGAGGATGAAACACAACATGTTGTACATCAAACAAAAGCTTGAGTTGTGCACTATTTATATATAAGACTTTTAGCTGTAATTAAGGCGGCACTTTTTAAATAACAATGTGTTTGTTTAAAATTGTTTGCAATTTTTTTTACGTAAATTGGATTTTTGCTATACCTTAAGAAGTTATATGTAACACTTCTATATGTAATTAAAGCCACTCAAATTTCCTATTTAATGACATCAAAATTTTTGAATCCGTGCTATGGTTTTCGAGATATATGGATTTGAAAAAAAGCGCTACATTTGAACTTTGACCTTTCGTAACGACTTAGTTGCGGTTTCTGCCACAAAGAAATTATACCGTTATATTTGTTATAAAAACCTGTATCGAACTAAATTTTTTTTGTTGTAATTTTTCCATTGTTCGGATTCTCAACTTCTTCCATCGATATTTTACATGGTTCCATTCCATGAACCAACGGCTACAAATCACCTAATCAGCAATCGTTGTATTTGTAATAGATTTTCAGGGTACAACGATGGCTGATTAGGTGATATGTAGTCGTTGGTTCATGGAATGGAACCATGTAAAATATCGATAGTTTTTCTAAACCATGGATAGTTATGAAAAATTAAAACTATCGATAGTACCATCGATAGTTTGCACTTCTATTTACTCGTATCGTTTCATTCCTATTCATAGATCTTCGTTAATGTTGTCTTTAATTTTTTAAAGTGGCGTGTTTAATACTGCGATTTCGAAGGAGAAATGGATATTCTTGAAAGAATTGGTAAAACATTTTGGTCCACGAATGTTTGGTTACCACCTAACACTACTTGGGAAGACATTACTCCTGGCTCACGCCCGGACGTATCACACGCTGATTACAGGGACCTTATATGGCCCTTACCAATGGCGGCTGTAGTAATGGTACTACGGTATGCTGTAGAAAGGTATCTAATCTTATAACATGGTTCACGGAACAAAATTGATCATTATCTGCAGTAATAAAAACGGTGTGCGTACATACATGCGTGCATTATTGGAGATATATGTACATTTGAGGCATGAGTCTCAACTTGTATTGCAAGGTTATAGCAATTCTATATAATTGGTGATTGGATTGAAATTTCAATTACTGATTATATTGATGCGGATATTATTGCATACGTAAAAATCGGCGGAAGTACATACATACAAACATAGTGAAATAATATTATTTCACTATGCATACAAACTAATGCCGGTTTCGTTTCTACCGAAAAATTCAAACCTCTACGCAAAAACACTAAGACGAGGGCGACGAGAAGGCAACATTTTTTGTAGAAACGAAATCGTCATGAGGCATCTAGTACTGGGATTCGGGATCCCGAATCCCGGGAGTCCCTAACTCTTTTTTGAGTCCCGAAATCCCCGGATCAAGACTTCGGGATCCCGGGATATAATTTAACTTACGACCAAATTAAAAAAAAAACAACATTCAAACACTAATGAAATAAAAGAATTATAAAATCCAACCCTACAAATAATGAAATAATATGTATATTAAAATTCGAACACTACTATTATTCTATGTTATAATATATATAACATATACAGTATCGGTCATATCTATAGCACTTATGTTTATTTATTTTAAGAATTTTCAATTAAAATACAGTTCTTTCTCTAACAAAACCCATATAAACCCAAGTTTAAAAATTTGTAGAAAACTACAAAAAAGTGCAACAAATTTTCACCTAAATTTCAAACTTTTTTCTCGGAAGTGTTTGAATTTTTCTGAATACACAGTTTTATAGCCCAATCAATTTTAGTCTGCTAATGTGCAAGTTTCAACTTGATAAAAGTTAGTTGATTTTTTAGAATTTTTTTCGCCAAAGGTGTTGCGGCTTTTTCCATATACAAATAAATTGAGTTTATTCATTATATGGAAGCCAATGCGACAAAAAAATTCTAAAAAATAACGGTAATTCGTAGCCAATTGAAATTTGCACATTATCAGACTAAAATTTCAGGGGCTAAAAAACTGTGTACTCAAAAAAATTCTAAGACTTCCGGGAAAAAAGTTTCAAATTTAGGTGAAAATTTGTTACACTTTTTTTGTAGTTTTCTACAAATTGTTGAACTTGGGTATATATGGGGTTTGTCTGAGAATGAACTAAATTTTAATTGAAAATTCTTAAAAATAAATAAACATAAGGGGCACACAATATCACTTGGAAATGGCGTGCTATAGATATGACCGATACTGTATATGAGGCATTATTTTCATATCGGACACCAAATTTGGTGTCACATTTTCGATTGGCATAACATTTTTGCTTTTTTCTTCGGATATATGATCTGCCAAATTTTTAATTTTTTCGTTATTCTGACTAAATAATCATGTACTTCTTCAAATTGTTATATCTCTTGTTATATCTGGTTGACTCTCACAAAATAAACCACCTCGTCATAAAATAAATATATTAAAAAGAGTGCTTGAAAAACTCCCATTTTTTGAACGTGTTTTTTATAGAGAATTAATCAAGGATTACGGTGGTGTAATTTTAAATCCCAAATTTACTGGTCTTTACTATGCAAATCAACTTAAAAAAGTTCAACTGTTAATAGCTAAGTTAACTTTAGGACAATCATTACCATCATATAGAAAGCCCGTTTCTTTATCTTCAAAACGACGTTAAGATGAAGTCTTCAATGAGTAGAGCCCGAGAGATAACGATTTGAAGCAGTACATGAATGGTCAGAATCACGAAAAAATTCGAACTTTGACGTGTTAGCTTATTTCATGTATAGAACCCATAAACAAAATTGAAGCGAATCAGAGACATGACATAATTTTTTCTACTCCGTCCAACTTGTATATTGGTGTTTCCAGCGGAAGGTCCACCACGACAAAAAAATAAAAGTTTTATATCTAACGTATTTACGGGCCGATTTGTCTGCTTTTTACAATATATACTTGGGGTTGTAAACGAGAATTGAAACAATTTGCCTTAATTCAAAAAACTCTAAAAACAACTAGAATTGCTCCAAATCATATTAAAATAAGTTTCATGAAAATAGCCATCCACGATTCGCAGAGTTTTGCGATTTTGTAAGAAAAGAAAAAATCAACTTCCATTTTTTGTCACGTAACGACCCTCTCTTTAAATGCTTATATTTCAGGACCAAGCAGTTCGATTGATTTCATTTTTCGGTTAAATATAGAGCTAATTATGTGCTATACAATGGCCCAAAAAAGTTAAAGAAAACAAATGGTATTCCTTTTTTGTATCACATTGAAATCGTACGACTGTCACGTGCGCCACCATGGGAATGCCCATATGTATATGTATATACATAAGTATACATACATATGTTGTGGCATACTAATATTACTACACATATGTGTATATTTATAAATACTCTTATTTTTACTTTTTGTAAAAATGACTGCGACTGCAATATGAATGGATTTCAATTCCATAGTTTTTAGTTTATTCAGTTTGTAATTAGCTTTTTAAACGTATATAAAATAAATACATTAATATATCTTTGCTTAAAAACACAAATTTATTTTTATTTCTAGTATTGGCACTCAAGCAAGACTACAAAACTATTTCGTTAGCATATTTTAATTAATGGTAATAATATCCCCAAATATTCCGGGGATTTCGAAATCCCGGGATTCACAAAATGGCTTGCCTTAATACAAACATATACTTATTCTTAAAATGCCACTCGGACTGGTTTTTTTTGTATACAATAGTTTCGCGGTTGCTGTGGTGTAGAGGAAAGCAGTGCGCGCTTCCGCTCCGCAGGGACTGGGTTCCGGATGTCTAGAATGTTTTAAAAAAAAGCGCAATTTCTGAAAAAATCGCTCAAAATCGCCAATTTTTTTTAAATAAAATTAATGAAACCAATTTAACAAATATTTTATTATAAAAATGAGATCTTGTTATAATATAGTTTAAAAAAAACGAATATAATACCTTCAGAAGGTAATAATAAATAACACAAATCACTTATGTAATAGTGATGTACAAACGATTTTCTCTAAAAAAACGTATACTATTTAAAAATAAGTGTTTCAACACATCTTGCAATAGGACTGCGCAATTATTAAATTTATTAGAACTCATATTGATTTATTAATCGCACAATCCCCTTTTCAATGCTCGGCCCCAAAAATAAAATAAAAACCTATAATAAGGCGAGATCAGCTATTTCCACAATTTCTTCAAAATCACCTATATAGTGTCTGAATTATTTACACTTCTGTTGTTGTCATATATTGAGCTCCTCAACCTTGATAACCTACTGTTTGATATTGGAAACGTTTGGCAGCAGAAACTATTAGCCTTCATATAACACTTTATTCGAACTATTGAATTAAGGCTTTCCAACCTCATCCTATTTCGAATCTTAGTTTTTGTTGAATTCATTACGGAAAAAACGCGCTCAACAAAAGCATGTGTGTGCGGCAAGGATTAAAATATGAAGGCTACTTTACTTATATTTCCAAACATTTGATTGCCTGTTACGGTTTTCACTCCGTAAGCAATTATCCAAAATTCTTCAGAGTCGGATAGAATGGTTCCGAAAAAAGTTATTCCATGGGAAATCTAAAAGATTTAAATATTCAGTTTCCGCTGCTTTTCTTTCCTTCAAAGTTAAATAGTCCCTGAAACTCGTCCTCTTGTGATTCACACACTTTTCTGGTGACAAAATCAAAGCTTTTTTGAAAGTATTTAATTGACTAGGTCAGAGCTTCTTAAAGTGTGTTCCGCGGAACCCAGGGTTCCTTAGAAAAGTCACCGGGGTTCCGCGAGATTAATTTTGGTATGAATAAGCATGGCGGTAGGTTTGAGTTGCACACAGAAAGAAAAGTTCTAACAACAGCTTGACCGAGACGCAATTATCTATTTTCAAGTATACATACATATCGTCGTTTAAAGTACAAAACCGCGTAACAGCAAAATGCAAAACCGCGTATCAAGATAAATCAAAACCGCGTATGTGAGGTTGCATAAATTATTTTATTTTAGTTTTCATTTCATTTATTAACAAAATCATTAGCACAATAAGATCAAAAGCAAGATCTTTTGTAGCGCAACAAAAAATTCATAACAGTACTTACATTTAACTAAAACAGCAAAAATTACTTAAGACTAAATAAAAGTAACATAATATAATTAACAGAGTAGTATTTTTAAGTGAGTTCTATAATTCCAGGACATATACTGAAAATAAGACTTAATTAAACAAGTACATAGAGAGCACATCACAGGGACTGAAGTGAAGCTAACAGAAATACGCATACAGAACATTTTTAGAGTTGCTTTTGTTTAAACTACTGCGAATATGGGATGGAATAGAGTTCCAGATGCGGATAGCATTGACAAAGAATAGCCGTGCAGAGCTGAGATAATTGTAGGTAGGAACAGTCAAGTCCTTTACTCGAGTGGATTTGGGGAACGTTAATTTTTCATATAGATATTTGGGTGCCTTATTTTCCATGAGACGAAAAAGGAATACACAATTTCTTGCTTTAAGATATTCAGAAATTTCGCAGCCAAGTAGGCGCGCTCTCCAAGCGGAAATATGCTCATATTTTGATAGCCCAAACACATAGCGCGTGATCTGGTTAAATACTACATCTATTTTGTGAGCTGATTGGGAATCTAACCTGCTGTAGACTACCTCAGAATAACATATAATTGGCATTATAAGTTGGATTGCGAGTTTACGTCTGTTGTTGTTGTAGCGGCTACTAAGCCCCGTTCGGGGCGGTTCATCCATCAACGTTGTCGTCAATTTCAGCTAGGAGGAGGCCCAGGATGTGTGCTACTTTCAAAGGGGCTGTCCATAGGGACAGGGGCGTTAGCTGAGTGGGGTTCTCAGGGCATGTGAAGAGGTGCCGGGGGTCATGTGGCGACTCTCCACATGCCGGGCATTGGTTGGGCACATCCTCGTTGATTCTGCTCAGGTAGCTGTTGAGCCTGCTGCAATAGCCAGAGCGAAGTTGGGCTATTGTAGTGCGGGTCTCCCGAGGCAGACACAGTTCTGTCCCGTCCACGTCCGGTGGTTGTGTGCCTAGAACGGCATTCACAGGGCGGGAGTCTACATAACTTGAGACTGATTCCCTGTGAATGCCGTTCAGGGCCTGTCGGTAGGTTGACGGGTCCAGAGGTTGTTTGATATACCTCTGGACTTCGCCTGTCAGTTCGTAAAGATGCCTCCTGACGTGCCGTGGCGAGGGCTCTTCCGCGAGCAGTTGTCCGCTGGGATGGCCACGTCCGTCTGTGGCTCCCAGCAAGGAACTGCTTGCAGAGCATTATGTTATGCTCCTTTACTGGGAGCATCTGGGCCTCGTCATGAAGGTGGTGTTGAGGCGTCATCAGGAGGTATCCTGTCGCAGTTCATAATGCCGTGTTTTGGCAGGTCTGTAGCTTCATCCACTGCACCCTGCTAGTCCCCGGCGAACATACGGGCGCTGCGTACTTTAGAACCGGCCGGCCAATTGCCTTGTATGTTGCCAACAACGTTTCTTTTTTCTTTGCCCCAAGTGCTGCCGGCCAGCGCCTTGAGGACATTGTTGCGGCTCTGTACTTTGTTGACAATTGCGGTTGTATGCGCCGAGAAGGAGAGCAGAATGTCGAAGGTAACTCCGAGGATTTTCGGGTTATTCACCGTCGGTATTGTTACGCCATCGAGGTGAATACCTAGTGGCAGTCTGACCTGTTTTTTATTTTTATTTATTTATTTATTTATTTATTTCTTTATTTAATTCGTCAAAAAACACAATGGTTCTTACTGACTACTCACTTAGTGCTAATACAAATCATTCCAAATTAGTGCGAAGATAAATTACAACTAAAATAAAAATTGCTACATTGGTTTATTAAATGCATGAGAGTTAAAAAGATGAATTCAACAGAAGAGCCAACGGATTCTTAGTATTTGAAAAATCAAACGAAATGGAATTCGAGATCTCATTAAATTCGCGAAGCGCCAGTGCAATTGGTGCATTGGATTCATAATTGGTTTTGAAAATCTTAAGATTAAAAGGGTAAGAGCTTCGTAAAGTTCTTGCCGGAATAAGAAAGTTTACGCGTTGCAACAGAAACTCACAATCAATGTTCCCTTGAATTAAATTAAAAACGAAAGACAGCGATAGTATCGACCTCCTGCGTTCAAGTGACTTTAAGTTTATTTAAAGCAGGCGGGAATTATAGGATGGAATAGGGTCCAAGAAATTTAAACATCTTAGAGCGAATTTCAGAAACACCTTTTGCACCCGTTCAATTCTTGCTATAGCAAATTGGTGATACGGTCTCCAAATGAATGAAGCATATTCCAGCCTGGACCGAACAAAAGCAGTAAACAATAATTTAATTGTGTAAGGATCTGAAAAGTTAGCACTATTTCGTCTCACAAAACCTAGAATCGAGTAGGACTTCGAGATAATAAAATTGATGTGACTTGAGAAAGAGAAATGTGAGTCAAAAATCACTCCAAGGTCTTTGATCTCATCCATAGATTGAAGGACATTATTAGAGATATTGTATGACGATTGCAGAGGATCACGAGATTTGGAGTACGTGACTTGACAACATTTTTTAATATTTCATTTCATTTTTTTGTTCTGAAATGAAATGAAAATATCATTTATAAATAGGACGAAAAGTAGAGGACCTAGAACACTTCCTTGAGGTACCCCTGAAGTGCCAATGAAAGGAGCAGAGAATTCGCCCCCAATTGTAACCAGACAACGCCTTTCACTTAGATATGATTCCAACCATTGAAGGAAAATCGAATGAAAACCAAAAGAGCCCAATTTACGTAAGAGAATTCTATGTGACACCGTGTCAAAAGCTTTGGAGAAATCTGTGTAGATGCAATCTACTTGAAGTCCGGACGAAAATGATTCAATGCAATATTCGCTGAAAACGGCCAGGTTGGTTGTTGTTGTATCGGCTACAACAACCCCGCTCAGGACGGTTGGTATCTCAGTCGTTGTCGTCAAGTTCCACTAACGGCAGCCCCAGGAAGCGTGCAGCTTCTGTGGGGTTGGTCCACAAGGACAAGGCCGTTAGGGCTGTCGGGTTTTCCGGGCAACCGAAGAGATGTTTCGAGTCATGTGGGGTCTCTCCGCATGCCGGACACTCATTTGGCACATCCTCATTCAATCTACTCAGGTAGGAGTTTAACCTGCTGCAGTAGCCGGAGCGAAGTTGTGCTAGTGTCGTTCTTGTCTCCCGAGGCAGATGAAGCTCCGTCACGTCTGTGTCCGGGGGCGGTATGCCTAGAATGGCATTCACAGGTCTAGAGTCTGCATAACTCGAGACTGACTCCCTGTGAATGCCATACAGGGTCAGTCGGTAAGCTGTCGGGTCCAGAGGTTGCTTGATGAACCTCTGGACTTCGTCCGTCAGTTCATATAGATGCCTCCTGACGTGCCTAGGCGAGGGGTCCTCTGCAAGCAGCTGTCTGTTTGGGTGGCCACTTCTGTGGCTCCCGATCAGGAACTGCTTGCAGAGCATTATGTTGTGCTCCTTTACGGGGAGCATTTGCGCCTCGCCGTGAAGATGGTGTTCGGGCGACATCAGGAGGCATCCTGTCGCTGTCCTAAGTGCGGTGTTCTGTGCAGTCTGTAGCTTCGTCCACTGCGACCTACTAGTCCCCGGCGACCACACTGGCGCTGCGTAGTTCAAAACCGGCCGGCCTATAGCCTTGTATGTTGCCAGCAACGTTTCTTTGTCTTTGCCCCAAGTACTGCCGGCTAGCGACTTGAGGACCTTGTTGCGGCTCTGTACTTTATTGACAGTAGCGGTTGCGTGCGCAGAGAAGGAGAGCAGGCTGTCGAATGTTACTCCGAGTATTTTGGGGCTATTCACCGTCGGAATTGGTGTGTCATCGACGTGAATTCCCAGCGGTAGCCTGGCCTCCTTCGTCCAGGTTGTGAACAGGGTCGCAGAGGATTTCGTAGGGGAGAGGGCTAGACACTTTGCAGTGAAGAAGCGAGAAAGTTCGGAGAGATACCCGTTTACTTTCGAACACAGGTCATCAATTCCATTCCCAGTCGCCATGATCGAGCAATCGTCGGCATAAGAGACAATCGAGACTCCCTCTGGTGGTTGAGGGAGCTTTGAAATGTAAAAGTTAAACAGTAGCGGGGAAAGGACACCACCCTGTGGAACCCCCTGTTTTATTTTCCTCTGTTTACTCTAAACATTACCGACACTCAGATAATTTGCCGACCACCGTTTGAGCCTCTGTGGGAGAGAGGAGGCCTCTGTATCTTCTAGTAGCGTGGAATGGCAGACGGTGTCAAACGCCTTTGACAAGTCCAACGCTACTAGAATCGTTCTCTCTCAGGGACGGTTTCGGTTAAGGCCACGAGTTATCTGAGTGTTTATGGCGTTAAGTGCTGTTGTTGTAGTGTGCACTTTACGGAAACCATGCTGATGCTTCGCTGGGGTCAAGTGGTTTGTGAAGTACGGGAGTAGCAAGGCCTCGAGTGTCTTCGCTACCGGGGAAAGGAGTGTTATCGGACGATAAGAATCTCCTTTGTTGGCGGGTTTCCTCGGTTTGAGCAGTGGGACCACTCTCCCCACTTTCCAGATGTCTGGGATGATGAGAGTGGCCATAGACAAGTTGAGGACCTCCGTTAGGTACGCTACCCCCGCAGGACCCAAATTTTTCAGCATCAGCATACATATTCCGTCGGGACCCATGGCTTTGGAGGCTTTCGCCTTCCCGGTGGCCACCTGAACCTCACCGCAAGTGAAAGCAAGGGGGCACAGGTTGTTGGCAGTTTGTGCAGCCTTCTGGTAACTCGACGCTTGGCTTTGTCCACCGGAGGATGCAGTATGAACTGTCGGCTAAAATAGCTCGCGCGTCGCTCCGGGTCCGACGAAGCATGGTCGCCGAAGGAAATTTCGACTCTGTCGTCGTGTTTCGTCGGATTGGACAGCGACCTCACGGTTGACCAAAGCTTGCTCACACCAGAGGTGAAGTTACAGGTCTTCAGATGCTCCTCCCACTTCTTCCGCTTATGTATGTTTACTAGTTGCCGAATCTCCGAATTGTGATCCCTAATACGGGGATTTCCGGGATCGGCCTAACGAAGGTTGTCGCGCTCATCAGCTAGAACAGCCGCTTCGGCAGGAAAATTCGGACTTGGATCCTTAATACATCCTGCTGGGATGAAGCGAGCTGCAGCAGCGGTGACAACCCTGCGGAACTTACGTTCACCTACATGAACGTCGGTTGGTATGGGTAGTGCAGTGAAGGCGCCCTCAGTAACATCCGTGAAGCCTTTCCAGTCAGCTTTGGAAAAGTTGACATAAGTCCGGTGATCCACGGAAGCAAAGTCGGCAGGTTTATCAATCGAGATGACTATGGGCAGATGGTCTGATGCTAGAGTCAGCATAGGTCGCCATGATACGCTGTTTATCAGACCAGCGCTGACAATTGCTAGATCTGGCGAGCTGCAGCAGCTGAACATAATCCTGGTGGGTGCGTCGTCGTTCATTGTGCAGAATGTCGAATCGTCTATCTGCTCAGCCAGATGTATTCCCCTACGATCATTTGACAGGCTTGGGTGCCAAAGCTCGTGGTGCGCGTTAAAGTCGCCAACTACCATACGGTTTTCACCTCTGAGTAGCGCACCTATTTCAGGGTGATATCCTGCCGGGCAGCTGGTGACAGGGGGTATGTATACGTTAAATATTTCGAGCTCAACATCGCCTGACCGGATAGCAATACCCTGACATTCTAGGATGGTATCCCTGCGGTCGATGTCTGCTTCAATGAGACGATACTGCACGGTGTGGTGCGTGATGAACGCTAAACCTCCACCACTATCTCGCTCGCGATCTCGACGGTGCACGTTGTATCCGGCGCAATTCAACAGGGTTGAATTGCCATGCAACTTCGTCTCTTGGACCGCAGCTATTAATATTCCATGCCTTCCCATAAAGACAGTTATCTCCTCGATCTTGCTCTGCAGTCCGTTACAGTTAAATTGTAGCACCTTTGTGTGCCTTGGGAGACCGACTGTGATGTGTGGTGTTAAAGAGTTGGGTTGCCTGCCGGCCCCCTGCTGTACGTGCTGCAAAAGGGGGTGCTGCCTTGTGATGGTGGTTGGCGGCGTCGCGGGGGAGGGATGCGACGGGGCAGCACAGCAGGGTCCCACATAGTCACTCGTCCAATCTCGTGTGTTGCGAAGTCCTGAGCACGCCCTAAAGTGCAATTCTGGCATACGCAGCAGGTGTAGATTTCTGGTCCTGGGTTTGACTCTATGTCAGCCCTGAGAAGAAGGGTGCGGAGAAGGTGTAGCCCTAGGATCGAGCAACGTTTGATGGATTTCGCCGACCTAAACGGGGTTAAATCGCCGAAACAACAGCCCTTGGTCGGGTAAAACCCGAGTCATTCCGGTACGTAGAACCGGCTGTCGTGGGACTGCGAGTTTACGTCTGATTTCTATCGGTGTGAATTTAGCAGACATTCGTAAATTCCTTAAAGTATTATAGACTTTGCCTACAGTTGAATTCACATGGTCAATGCAGGTAGGACCAGTGTTGATAATAAACCCAAGGTTAGTTACTTTTGACACAAATTTAATTGGAGAGAGTAAAAACACTCGTATTTCAAAATGGTTCTCTTTTTTATTAAGCAATCGCACTTCTGGCTAGTATATTTCAGGGCGAATGGATAAAGATTGAGTCAAGAGCTTGAGTGAGCAAATCCAATTTTTGGCAGCCAATGTCAGTTACGCGGTTTTGCAGAATGACGATACGCGGTTTTGTACTTTAAACGACGATATGTACTCGTAGTTGGTATGATTGCCGTACTGAGTGCCATACCTGTATAAGAGCGTAGAGCTTGCGTTTGCTAGCTTGTTTTTTTTTTTCTAACCGGTATGTGTTGTTGGCCGCTGTAGCCAAACGGTTATACACAACTTTCTACAAGGAAAGCGATGAATTGCCAAATGAAATGGGAAATGTCATAACTAGGCACTTGGTAAATCACCTGAGATCTTAGTGACATTATTTTTCGGGTGGTAGTAGTAATATCGGTTTGGTACAAAATCCATTTTCGAAGCATTCATAGATCTCCAGAGTACTTCGAAATTGAACCACACATTTGAATCTGTGTCTCTGAAAGAGTTTTGGGTTAGTGGTAAGAGTAAATATCATGAAGTCGCCAAAAAGGCCATCTTAACTTTGCTTCCTTCTGTCACAACGTACACTGTCAACGGGGTTTTCAGCTTACACTTATACAAATATGCATGTCGAAATTGGATGCTACCCCAGAAATGCGCATGCAACTTTAATAACAGTGAAACAATTTTTTATTCATATTTAAATTGCACTGCCTTTGATTTTTTGTAATTTGATGTGGGGTTCCATAAAATTAAAGGTGTTCAGTAAGGGTTCCATCATCTTAAAAGTTTAAGAACCCCTGGACTAGGTAATCGTTTCGAAAGTTCTTCGATTAGGGTGATTAAAAATTTTTTACAGGCTTCTTAAGTCAAGTTTATCACGCAGTTCTTTAGCTTCTACTGTAAAATTATCGTGGAAAACTAAGTTTTTTATATTTCCATAATTGGAAAAAATTTATTTGAAGGAGAAAACCCGCCAAAAATCGCCAATGGCGATTTCCTAAATTTTTACGCGCAAATATCCAAAAAAAATCGCCAAAGTGGCGCGAAATCGCCAAATCTAGACACTCTGACTGGGTTCAAGCCCTGGTCAAAGCAACATCGCAAAAAAATGTAGAAAAAAAGTTTTTTCTTAACAGCAGTCGCCATTCGGCAGGCAATGGCAAACCTTCGCGTTATTTCTCCCATGAAAAATAGCTTCTCATAAAAATACAATCGCCGTTTGGAGCAGGGATGTTGCCAATATTTGCATTCGCATTCGTTATGCGAATGGTTCGCATTATTTTACACATTCGCATTCGCATCAAATGTTACGAATGTTTTGAGAATGCGAATGTGTACATGGGCAGAGAAATGGCTCTAACAGCCCGATTCTATGCATTTGATAAATAAAAAATTTGTATAATTTCCCAATAAATATTGGGCTTGGTAAATAATTCGAAAATGATTGGAAAACTAACATTTTTTCGAGTCTAACTTTCTATAACGAATGTGCAATAGGTTATTATTCGATTCGAGAACAAGGCCATTCTCCAGAAAAACGGAACCCTCGTTATCCTACGTATTTTCCCTTCGTTATGAATTCGAAATCCAGCCTATTATCGAATTGAAATTTTAATGAGAGAGTGTGATTGTCTTATATTCTCTTGGAGAATTAGCTAGATTTCACTATCTCTTCCAATAAACTAAGGTTGGTTATGAGTTCGCTCTCAGTCCGATATTCATACTGGATATCGAAGGTCATTATCGAACGTTCGCCAAAATGTTTATAGGGTTGTAAATTTTTTATTATTTATTAAAGGTCTGCATCGAAATTAGACATTTCCTTCATTTGGTACCAAACTTGTTTAATTTGGATAAGCGGTTTGTTTATTATCCGGAAAAGACTTTTAATTGTGAATAAAAAATATTTGGCCAAGTTTAACTGGTAAAAAAAACTGTTATTTTCGGTTCCTTCAATATTCGCATTCGCAAAAGATCCGCATTGATTATTGCGAATGCGAATGTTAAAATTAATGCGGAAGCTCCGCGGTTGCGAATGCGAATGCGAATATTCGCAACAACCGTGGTATGTATGTATGTATATGTTACCGGGCCGTTACACATTCAATTTTCCCCTTTCAATTTTCAATACTCTCCCACTTTTTCACTAACACACTCTTATGTATTGCTTGAATAGGCAACTTACTTTCAATATTTCCCTTTCAATTGAGTTTCAATTTTTCTTTCAATTTTGATCAGCTTTTCAGGATTGGCATGCGAGTTTTGTGAAAATAAAAAAATACTAAGCTTATGCGTGTTAAAATATTAATCTACAATGGAATTAAAATGGAAAATGTTCTTCAGAAGCTAGTTAGTTACATTGTTTTCTTGAAGGCGACATGTTGATAATGAAATTGCTTCGCAAATTGAATGCAGCCTACGTAATGGCTTTAAATTTTGATGATTTTTGACAAGCAATGTGTGTGAGGAAAGTGAAAGTGTCGTTCCCACGACAGTCGGGTCTACGTAACCGGAACGACCCAGATTTATATCTGGCCAAGGACTGTCACTCCAGCAACACTCCCCAAAATCTCTTTGGGGAATTTGTATGCTGTTACAACAACAGCAACAACAACAGTAAAGTGAAAGGCAAAACTGATTGTGTGTCGTCAGCGTTACCGGTAAAAACCGATCTTAGGTCAAACTAGTTTTGCCCAGGCTAAACTAGTTCTACCTAATGCGATATATCTGTCCAACCGAAACCAAATTTGATACAACAAAAAAATCTTCCATATCCCGTCAAACATAAAGTCATTAAACTCCATTACTCCATTCGATCCCAAGGGTCACCGAGAGTGGAAAACTGCTATTATTATTTCCATTGCCAAACTAAATAGAAACAATTCGTTAGTTTCTAATTACAGACCCTCCTCCCCTGCATATCTAAAGTATTACGCTGGAAAAAGGTGAGAGGATGTACAATGTTGTTAAGTCTTTCCTTTACAACCGAAAGTTCGCTGTTCGGGTCAATAACTGTTATTCAAAAACTGTTCCTCTCTTTAATGGTGTCACCACTTTCGGTTATTTTATTCAACATAGCCTTTGGGAAAGTTAGCTCCATTATATTTTTTCTAAGACTAAGGACTTGCCGCAATTGGTCCAATTCTTCAGGAGCTAAGATTTCGGTTTTTTCACATATGCAGAAAACACAAATGTATACATCCAACCCTCTCCGAGTATGACACCCCTATCCACTATACTGACACATTGAAAATATTGGGAATAATTTTTGACAATAAACTTTCTTTTAAGCAGCACTGTCATAATGTAAGATTAAGCTTACTTGCTAGACTAAATATTACAAAGTTTTTATCATCCAAGTATTTTTTAGTTCATATATCTGCACGGGTAAATGTAATTAGGGCTTTTATATTAGGAAAAATTGACTTTGGTGTCGTAATTTACGGACACTGTGCAAAAAGTATCTTAAATTGCTAGATACACCTTACCATGCAGCAGTCAGAAGAACCATAACCATGGGGTAAAGTACAACACAAAGATGCTCACCCCAAAGATTGTTCACTGCAGAAATGAGACTTTATTCTCTCACGCCGAATCCTGCTTTCAACAAAAAAAAACGGTGAAACAAGCTATCAGCTTTATTTCGTATATTAAGCTACATCAAAGATTTGGACATCATATCTACTCCGATGCCTACTAAAGTAAAAACTCTACCGCAAGGGCATTTTCCCAATTCTATACTCATAAATGACCTGAGAGCTTATTTTGACAGACGGTTCCAGATATGATACCGGCTGTTCTTTTGCGGTAACAAAAGGGCTTGGTTTTACAATTGTCGTCGGTGCTTTTCCCGCGTACTGCTCGGCATTTACCTTTCGCCTCTAAAAACGATGGACGTGGGTCCGTTATGCATCCTGCCGGTACGAAGCGAGCTACAGCAGCAGTGACAGCCCTGTGGAACTTACGTTCACCGAGGTGTACGTCGGTTCGTGTGGGGACCGCAGCGAAGGTGCTCTCAGTAAATTCCGCGAAGCCTTTCCAATCAGCTTTAGAAAAGTTGATATAGGTCCGGTGTTCCGCGGAAGCAAAGTCGGTTGGTTTATCGATCGAGATGACTATGGGCAGATGGTCTGATGCCAAAGTCAGCATAGGTCGCCATGATACGCTGTTTATCAGACCAGCGCTGACTATTGTTATGTCTGGCGAGCTGCAGCAGCTGCCCATAATCCTGGTGGGTGCGTCGACGTTCATTGTGCAGAATGTCGAATCGTCTATCTGCTCAGCCAGATGTATTCCCCTACGATCGTTTGACAGGCTTGAGTGCCAAAGATCGTGATGCGCGTTAAAGTCACCTACTACCATACGGCTTTCACCTCTGAGGAGCGCACCTATATCAGGATGATATCCTGCCGGGCAGCAAGTGACAGGGGGTATGAACACATTAAATATTTCGAGCTCAACATCGCTTGACCGGATAGCAATGCCCTGATATTCTAGGGTGGTATTCCTGCGTTCGATGTCTGCTTCAATAAGACGATACTGCACGGTGTGGTGCGTGCTAAACGCTAAGCCACCACCATTATCTCGCTCGCGATCTCGACGGTGCACATTATACACGGCACAATTCAACAATGTTGAATTGCTGTGCAACTACGTCTCTTGGACTGCAGCTATCAATATACCATGCCTTCCCATGAAGACGGTTACCTCCTCGATCTTGCTCTGAAGTCCGTTGCAGTTCAATTGAAGGAGCTTCATGTAGCTCGGGAGACGTGCTATGCGGGGTGTGAGGGCTGTGTGTGGCCTTGCCACCATTGGCTGTGTGCGCTCGAACTTCCTCGTCCAATCTCGCGTGGTGCGCAGACCTGAACATGCCCTAAAGTGGCACCAGCCAAGGCAGGTGTGGCAGTTGAGTGATGTCACATTACGGAATATCCTGGTCTGACATACCGTGCAGATTGTAGCAGGAACCAGGAGTTGTTGGCGGCGGCGTGTGGTTGGTGGTGCGGTTGTGTCTGTTATGTGGTCTGTCGTGGTTGTGGTGTGGTCTATTGTATTGTTATGTTTTGGTGCTGTGGTGTGTGTGTTGTGCTGCTCAGGTGGACTGGGGTTAGCCGTGGAGGCTGCTCTGATTTAGCAGCAGGAGGCCCCAACGGATGTGGTCCACTGCCGATGTGTCCGTAGTCCTGAGCAGACTCTGAGGTGACGCCACCCCTCGCAAGCATAGCACTTGACTGAGGTGGAGTTGTGGTTTAGTCGTCTCTGGCATACACAGCAGGCGTAGGTTTCTGGCCCTAGGTTTGACTCTATGCCAGCCCTGAGCAGATGTAGCCCTATGGACGAATAACTTCTGAGATACTTCGCCGACCTAAACGGGGTTAGATCGCCGAAACAACGGCCCTTGGGTAAAACCCGAGTCATTCCGGTACGTAGAACAAGCTGTCGTGGGAAAGATACCGTGGTTGTGGTCGTCTACTACTTGACATTCATCGCAAATATCTGAATTAATTACTTTGATACTATGTAGGTATACCTTGTCGAAGGTGTGTCCAGTTAAAAGCCTATTTATATTTTTAATTTCTCTTGCTCCAAGTGACGAGCCGTGGTACCATGGTCGTTCCGGTATCTCTGGAAAGAAGTACGCGAATTTCTTGCCTTTTTCTTTGGATATACTTTTAAATTTTGTGTTCCATTTTTCCCTTAGCAAGGAGTTTATTTGTTTGAGTGCCCCATTAGAGGTGAGTTGAATCTCAAGAGGAGCTCCAACGTTTACCACCCATTTCGCTAAGTTATCAGCTACCTCATTAATCTCTATGCCCACGTGTGATGGTACCCACACAATATCACAGATTAGATTACTTTTGTTAAGGGTGGAATGAATCATAGCTACTATGTAGTTGCTTGTCTCTTTTTCCAAGAAGTTGGCACGATATTAAGCTATCAGTGAAGATTGCAACCTTCCCCAGCTTGTCTTCCACCACTATATCAATAGCTTTCGCTATCGCCCAAATCTCACTGAAAGAAGATGAGGTTTTGAAATTAATGTTGAAAAGGAATTTATGTTTGTGTGTTGCGTTGTACACTCCACACCCCATGGCGCTTTGTCCCCCACCAGAGGCAAAAATTGTATCGTCGCTTTCTTTGTATTTGTGTGTAATTCTCCGGTATTCAGATACCAACTGTTCTTTGGGTATATTATCCTTCCTTACAGTTATGACTTCCTCTATGATTTTTAGATATTTATTTTTTTGGTACTGGGTTTCAGCGTTTACCTTGTCCAGAATCTGTTTGAATTCGTGATACGTTGCGGAATAACTAGATTTTAGCTGTAATTGATTTTTAATGTCGTTGTATAAAGTGATGTTTATGGATTTTAATTTTAACAATTCGCGGCAGGTTAATAGTTTTTCTCTCTCCTTTGGCTCCAACTCATTGGCAAGCGCATAAATATTATGTGTCGGGGTAGAAGGGGTTAGCCCTAATCATCTCCTTAGTGCGCTATTCCGTTTCCGTTTTTTACTTCCTTTCGCAAAATATATTGACTTGGTCTTTTGTATGTTTATGGAGAGGCTTGAGTTCACATTTGTCTACAAAGGACTTAAGTGTTGCTCCAAGTTTCGCGGTTGCAGATTGAAGATCTCTGTCATGGGTCATTATAAAGAAGTCGTCTGCAAATTGGAAAATGTCAGTGGATTGATCTTCTAGGTTGTGCAACGGACTAGTGTATAGATTGAAGACGCGGTAGACCCTCTGAGTGGGGACAAAGAGTACGTTCATGTATGTCATAATCCGAATAATGTGTTTTACGTGACCAGTAATACGATATCGTATGTGACAATTCGAGCCCAGTTTATGTATTTATTGTCCAGCTTAGCCTCCATTAATATTTTTGAGAAAGCTGAATTGGGGACGCAGTTATAGGCGTTACTGATGTCCACTACTGTGACCACCACTTTCAAACCCATGTCTTTATAGTAAGCTATATTGTGTATCATTTCGTTTAGACACATCGACGCGAATCTGCCTTTTCGGTATGCAAAACATCTGTTTGCAAGGAAATTATTTTCAGCTAAGCATGGATCGATTCTGGATTTTTAGGTCTTTAGTTTTTGTAGTCATTTGGGTCTTTGTCAGGTTTTGGAAATTTAATTACTTTAATTATTCGCCATTGATCCTGTTGTTGTTGTTGTTGTAGCGGCTAAAACAACCCCGCCCAGATCGGTTGATATCTCAGTCGTTGTCGTCAAGTTCCACTAACGGCAGCCCTAGGAAGCGTGCAGCTTCCTCTGGGTCGGTCCACAGGGACAAAGCCGTTAGGGTTGTCGGGTTTTCCGGGCATGCGAAGAGATGTTTCGAGTCATGAGGGGTCTTTCCGCATGCCGGACACTCATTTGGCACATCCGCGTTCAGTCTGCTCAGGTATGAATTTAACCTGCTGCAGTAGCCAGAGCGAAGTTGGGCTATTGTGGTTCTTGTCTCCCGAGGCAGATGAAGCTCCGTCTCGTCAATGTCCGGTTGTTGTGTGCCTAGAACGGCATTCACAGGTCTAGAGTCTACATAACTCGAGACTGATTCTCTCATATTTTTCTCTTTGGAATCAGTAATTTAGTGCTTTGAGAAGATTTTTTTTTTGGCATGCATTGACAATGCCCTAATCATTTCATAAGTAATTTTGTCATGTCTGCAGATTTTTTCATTTTGTTTTTTAAGATGAGATTGAGTTCATCCTGATTAAAACGGGTGATAGTGGTTTTTTACCTGACAGTGGTGTTTACCGGACAGTATTTTAACAACCTTTTCATTGTTGAAACTATTATCGATTTGTAGCTGCATTTCATCGAAAAAATGTCGTGATTTATAAATCTGCCTTTTCATCCATCAATTCAATTACTTGATATCCCTTTAGATATGCAGTGGATAAAACTTTTTATAGTGTCTACGGAGTTCAGAGAATTGCCAAATTTAATTGGTAAAATTCTGCCTATACCAGTAAGCAACAATAAAGGTGTTTGATATAACGGCAAACAGTTGGACCCATGCAAGGCACAATCAGCCTCCACGGCTACCCGCTCGCGTAAAGCATCCAGCACCCGAAGAGCCTGCACCCGAAGAGCCTGCACGGCTCCTAGAAGCTCCCCTGGGCAACAGCAAACCTACCAACCCCCACCTCCCCCACAGTCTACCGGCCGGTCCAACTTGCGCGTGCGAGCCAACCAGCAGCTCCTGGTTGCCCACACCATCTGCTCCGTGTGCCAGAACAGAATATACCGGAACGTGACATCAGCCAGATGCATCTCATGCCATGGCTAGTGTCACTTCCGCCTATGCGCTGGCCTACGCACCACACGCGAGTGGACTACCAACTACAGTACCTCATGATGTAGAGCACCGCTGACGCAAACAACACCGCTCCCATTGCAGCCACCTACCAACAGGCAGCAACAGCAACTGCGCCAGATGCAACAGGCCCAAGGTAGACCCCACACGTACCTCACCCCTCGTATCGCGACCAGCCTCCCAAGGCATACGAAACTCCTACAACTCAATTCCAATGGACTCCAGAGCAAGATTGAGGAGATAGTAGTCTTTATGGGTCGGCATGGCATATTGATAGCTGCGGTCCAAGAAACGAAGTTGCACAGCAACTCAACTCTGTTGGGTTGCGCCGCCTACAGTGTGCTCCGTAAAGATCGCGAGCGAGATAATAGTGATGGATTAGCGTTCATCCTACACCACACAGTGCAGTATCGGCTTATCGAAGAAGACATCGACCCGAGGGACACCACCCTAGAATGTCAGGGCATAGCTGTCCGGTCAGGCGATGTCGAGCTCGAAATATTTAACGTGTATATACCCCCTGAGGTGAAGACCGAATGGTAGTAGGTGACTTCAACGCGATCTCTGGAGATCGGCAGCTGGCAAATCAGAACAAGCGGTAAAATTGGGAGGAGCACTTGAAGGCCTGTAACTTCACATCTGGTGTGAGTAAGCTCTGGTCAACCGTGAGGTCCTTGTCCAAACCAACGAAGCGTGATTACAGAGTGGAAATTTCATTCGAAGGTCGCGCTTCGTCGGTCCCGAAGAAATGCGCGAACTACTTTTGCCTAGGCAGTTTACACTGCATCCTTCGGTAGACAAGGCCAAACGCGGAGTGACCAGGAGGCTGCACAAACTGTCAAAAAACAGTGCACCATTTGTTTTCACTAGCGGTGAAGTGAAGGGGGCTATCGGGAAGGCGAAAGCCTCCAAAGCCATTGGACCCGACGGAATCTGTTTGTTGATGCTGAAACATTTAGGGCCTGCGGGAGTAGCTTACCTAACGGAGGTCCTCAACCTGTCAATGGTCACTCTCATCATTCATTATGTGTGGAAATCAGGGAGAGTGGTCCCACTGCTGAAACCGGGAAGCCCGCCAACAAAGGAGACTTATCGTCCGATAACGCTCCTTTCTCCGGTCGCGAACACACTAGAGACCCTGCTACTCCCATACTTCACCTTCCACCTGACCCCAGCGAAGCATCAGCAGGGATTCCGTAAAGTGCACAGCACTTAACGTCATAAACACCCAAATAACTCGTGGTGTAAATCGAAACCGCCCCTGTGAGAAAACGGTCCTAGTAGCGCTGGACTTGTCAAAGGCGTTTGACACCGTCTGCCATTCCACGCTGCTAGAAGACATTGAGGCCTCCTCACTCCCACAGGGGCTGAAACGATGGTCGGCGAATTATATGAGTGGTCGACAGTCGTCAGTAATCTTCAGAGATCAAACCTCGAAACCAAGAAGAATATAACAAGGGTTCCACAAGGTTGTGTTCTCTCCCCCTTATTATTTAACTTCTACATCTCGAAGCTTCCCCAGCCACCTGAGGGAGTTTCCCTGATCTCGTACGCTGACGATTGCTCGATTTTGGCGTCCTAAAATGGAATTGATGACCTCTGCCCAAAAGTAAACGACTATCTCTCCAGCCTTTCTCGCTTCTTGACTGAAAGGAGCCTAACACTCTCCCCAACGAAATCAACGGCGACCCTCTTCACCGCCTGGACGAAGGAGGTCAGGCTAGAATTAGGCATACATGTCGATGGCACACCAATACCGACAGTAAACAACCCGAAAATTTTAGGGGTCACCTTTGATAGCCTGCTCTCCTACTCCACGCACGCAACCGCAGTTGTCAGTAAAGTACAGAGCCGCAACAAGGTCCTCAAGTCGCTCGCCGGTAGCACTTGGGGCAAGACAAAGAAACGTTGCTGGCCGGTTCTAAACTATGCTGCACCAGTTTGGACGCCGGGGACGAAGCTACAGACATGTCAGAACGCCGCACACCGGACAGCGACTGGGTGCCTTCTGATGACGCCTGAGCACCACCTACACAGCGAGGCCCAAGTGCTCTCCGTAAGGGAACACAACAAAATGCTTTGTAAGCAGTTTCCGGTGGGGTGCCACAGAAGTGAACTCCCCTACAGACCTCTGGTACAGGAGCCTCCGCCCAGGCACGTCAGGGGGCACCTATTCGTGTACAAGGACGACAAGGACGCAGTCCAGCAATACGTAGACCAACCACGACCCGACGACGTACAAACGAGCAATCAACGACATCCATAGAGAGTCAGTCACCACCTACCTTGACTCCCGACCTATGAATGCCGTGATCGGAGCCCAATCACTACCCGTAGAAGAGACGGAGCTTCCATTGCCAAGAGAGACCCATGAACGAAAGACACAAGATCACGCCTTAAGGAAAGAAAGAAAAAAGTTATTTTCTAGCTGTTGAAATCTCGACGCCATCTTTGTTGTAAGAAGTAAACAACGAAGAGAACAAAAAAAAAAACGCGTAATTGTTGAACGCATGACAAGTCAACAGGTATTTTTATTATGCAAATTCTCCTATAAATCATGTCGTTGTGTTAAATTATTCTTTACCTTATGTGTGCACACGTTGTCACAAGCGAAAATTAAGAAAATTTCAGTAAAAAGCCACCACCAAATTATAAACAACGAACAAATGTAAACAAACGGCTTATATCAAAATCGCCCTACTTTTTTCATAAGTGCGATTATAACGGGCCACTCTTCTGCTGTCGTGATCTTGTCTTTTTGGTTCATGAGAGAGACCCGCGTTACCCTGGCTCAATTACGGTATGGATACTGTAGTCGCCTCAATAGCTACCTGTCCAGACTCGACCTAAACATCCTACGCACAGTGCGGCCGCATCCCAAAAATGCGGCCATAATTCGAGAAAATAAAGTTTCTAGATAGGCCTTTTTTGACATTGAGTTGGCTAAAGGGATCACCTAAGAAGCGAAAACTGTTCACTGTAACGACCTGTACTCTAAGTCCTCTCTTTATATTCATTTGTAGTGTGACCTTCTCCCAAGCACAACATTATTAGGTGTGTACTCGTATTGAGAGGACAAAATTATCTAGCAGAAAAAAAATCTGAGAATTTAGCAGCATTCGCTCTCAAAGAGACAAAATATCCACAGAAGTACGAGAACGCAAAATTTGCAAAAACTTGCAGCCTTCGAAACAGCTGATCTGTAGTGCTTATAACTTGCTGAATTTATACTTGTTTAATTTGTTTGTAAAATCAAAATGTAAAGAAAATGAAATTCATTCAGAAAAATTTTCTTATAGAATAAAAATATCTCCTTTTAAATAAAATTAAAATGCATATATATAATACACGCCATTATCCTTGCTATTTATAAAATACTAGCAGACCCGGCGAACTTCGTCCCGCCCAAAATTTTTATATATTTTATGGAAACTTTTTGGTCCAACATTTTCACCAACAATTCACGTTTACGATTTTCATTGGCACATTTGTCTGCTAAGATTAAGGTTTGGTGGTCATTTGCCGCTTTGAATAACCTAAGGAAAGTGTTATATCCGTTCTTTAAATTCTCCAGTTGTGCGGCATTTCATAGCACGGTTATTCGCAAAGCGAAATAGATTTTTTCCTCTTCACTCCCTGGCGGCAAAAATACCCGGTTCTATAGTGAATGTCCTAGAAGCTTTACAGTATAGTAGGTGGCAATTTCAAAGTGGGTGCGAATCATTGTTCTACAGAAATGCAATCTAATATATAAAAATCTCGTGTCACGGTGTTAGTGGTCGAACTCCTCCTAAACGGCTTGACCGATATTTATGAAATTTTTTGTGCATATATGGTAGGTATGAGAATCGGATGTAAAGTATATTTCATACCGCTAGGTGCAAGGGGCGTGGCCCCTCCCATACAAACCGAAATTTTCATACTGCATATCTCTGGAAGTGTTCGTGGTAGAGTACTGGAACTTTGTATGGAGATATATGAAATCAATCACATGGACATGAAGAAAAATTGGGGCTATTAGAAAAAGGGGCGTAGCAGATCCTATACAAACCGAATGTTTCATACTGCATGTCCCGGAAGATGTTCATGGAAGAGGAGTCGAACATGGTATGGAGATATATGAAAGCAATCGCTTACTCATGGAGAAATATTGTGGTTATCGTAAAAGGGGGTGTGGCACCTCCCATAAAAATCGAGTTTTTTATACTACTTAACTTTGTAAGTGTTCATGGTAGAGTACTCAAACATGGTGTGCAGATATATGAAAACAAGCGCAAACTCATGGAGAAAAATTGCGGTTATTGGAAAAGGGGGCGTGGCACCTCCCGTATAAACCGAATTTTTCATACTGCATACCTCTGGCAGTGTTCACCATAGAGTACTGGAATTTGGCAATTAGGGTGTCCCTATCCTAAAAAATTGTCTGTATTTTCTTCTTTTAGAATTTTTAGTATTTTGTTATGAAAAGTCTAATATATAAAAATATCGTGTCACGGTGTTTGTGGTCGAACTCCTCCGAAACGGCTCGACCGATTTGAATGAAATTTTTGGTGTATATTCGGTAAGTATGATAATAGATTGCAAAGTATGTTTCAAACCGCTTAGTGAAGGGGGCGTGGCACCTCCCATACAAACCGGATTTTTCATACTGCATATCTCTGGAAGTGTTCATGGTAGAGTACTCGAACATGATATGGAGATATATGAAATCAATCCCCTACTCTTAGAGAACACTGCGGCTATTTTATAGGGGGGCATGGCGCTTTTTAAATGCACTAAAGCTATTACGAATCATTGTATGCATATACACTTTTGCTAGGTTATTTAAGATGGCAATGGATGTATGCCTTCTGACAACCACCAAACCATAATATTAGAAGATAAATGCGTCACTGAAAATCATGAACGTGAACTGTTGGTGAAAATTTTGGACCAAAATATTTCAATACGAAAAATTAATTTTGGGCGGGACGAAGTTCGCCGGGTCTGCTAGTATACATATACTTATTTCAGACGAAATACCTTAAAAGTTTTAACGCATAATAATATTGGAAAATCACATCCATTGGGCCAATTGCAACGCAGGAGCGTTCGATATACTCAATGGTGCAACAGGTTGATTTAATCTGACCTTCACGGCCCCTTTTCTCACTTGGCTATTTTTAGTAATAGCTCGACTTCAGCACCACTTGGCAGCACGTTTTTGCAATAGTATTGCATACATATTTAAAACATTAGCCAAATAGGATCATAAATAAGATTTTTAGTAATAACTCAACTACAGCGCCAACTGTCGGATTAAATTGTGAAACTAAACCATCCAGAGACCCACTCAAATACACAAAAAGTTTCTTTAAAATCCGTGCAACCATTTAGGAGGATTTCTTTCACAAACACACCTACAGAAGAATAAAAAAATTCATTCAAAGATAGCTAAAGGTCGGTACGTTTGTAGGCCTCACACCCCTTTTCAAATAGCCCAATTTTCTCCATGAGTATGGGCTTGATTTCAACTATATACATATCTCCATACGAAGTTCCGGTACTGTACCATGAATACTTTCAGAGATATGCAGTATAAAAATTCGATTTATATGGGAGGTTCCACGCCCCCCTTTCCAACAGCTGCCCTCTTTCTTCATGAGTATGCGATTGATTTCGTATATCTCCATACCAAGTTTCAGAACTCGACCATGAACACTTCCAAAGATAGGCAGTATGAAAAATACGGTTTGTATGGAAGATTCCACGCCCCCTTTTCCAATAGTTCCAATTATTCTCCAAGAGTATGCGATTTATTTCGTACATCTCCATACAAAACTCTAGAACTCTACCAAAAAATTTCCAGAGATAAGCAGTATGAAAAAATCGGTTTGTATGCGAGATGTCACACCCCTTTTTACAATAGCTAAAATTTTTCTCCAAGGGTATGCGATTGATTTCGTATATCTCCATACCAATTTCCAAAACTCTACCATGCACACTTTCATAGATTTTTTTTCAGCCTAAAACCATCCTTGGGACACGTGCGGCAGGTGGCAGTTTCAAAAAAATCGGTTCAGCCGCTCTCGAGCCTTGCGAAAACTAACAAACGGCTTTCTAAATATATATTAGTTGAGATATATTATATATTATAATTATATTTTGACAGTATCCGTTGTTTCTGATTGGCGCAAAAAAATCTTGCCTAGTGACGAATTCGCCCCTTGTTATGGTCGTTACTTAAATCTATTTATATTCGAAATTGCATGAAAATTGGAAAACAGGAATCTATAAGCTTATCCAGGCAAAAAGCTACCTACGTACCGAATTTTAAGCAAATCGGACCATAAATACAATTTC